>NC_060907.1:13350991-13588491 GCF_014805685.1 Silurus meridionalis
CTGCTCATTTAGTAAATGAGATCATTAAGAGTCGCTTGGGATAAACACTTCCAACAGGAAGTGGCTATATCTCGCTCTCTATTTTCTCTATCTAATTGTCTCTGTGTCTCTTTTAGTAAAAGTCTCTGTCTCACTGTATATGTCTCTCTCTTGCTGTCTCTCTATTTGTTTCTCACTCTTTCTAAAGCTGTGTCTGTGTCTCTTTGTCTTTGTCTCTGTCTTTCCTGCTTATTTACATGTCTAGCAAAGGCTTGTTTGGCTCTCCTGTGTTGGTGTAATGGTCAGTGAAGTAGTCGCTGCTATCTGACCCATCTGGTTCAATTTCTACCCTTAGCTTTCCTTTAAATTGTTTAAAAGTTTTTAAAAACAACCAGAAAAGGTCCTAAAAATCAGGTTCTTGCTGGAAATCCTGTGGCTCAATTGGAAGAGCTTTACCTCTGGGTTGAGAGGTTGCTGGTTCTAACCCTGGCCAGGGCTCAAAGTTAAGAGTGTGTGGAAAGTTCCGGTGGTCGTAGTAAGGAAGGTGTCAAAAATTGCTGCGTGGAAGGTTGGATGTGGTCTTGGAGGGCGTATCCTGTAAGCAGGAGGGCAATATACGGGCGTCTGCCCCCCGGCGTTTGAGAAGCTGAAAACAGGGGTTTATGAAGCAAAAAAGTATTGACTTAGTTTTGCATATATAGGGAAAAATTCTGCCAAAAACCTATCACCCTCACTTTTTCTGAACCATTTTTTTAGAGAAGGTCTATCTTTTCTTTCAAACCATCAACACAAGAATATAATGCTAAAGACAGAAATAGGAAGCAAACCCATAACGTGACTAGCAGGTACAAAGCAGGATTCGAACCCTGATTCACACCATTAGCAAGGCACCAGCATTAACCCACTGAACCATCAAGAAGGACAAGCTGGGAAGCTTGTTTAGAGCAGGTCTATCTTTCTTTTTAACCCATCAAAACAAGAATATGAAGATGTAGGAATCAGGAATTTAACCTACCTCATGACTAGCAGACAGAAAGCCAGGTTTGAACCCTGACCACCAACATTAGCAAAGTACCAGCCTTAACCCACTAAGCCATCAGAAAAAAACACGATGAGAAGCTTGATTAGAGCAGGTCTATCATTCTTTTCAAACCATCAACACAAGAATTTCACGGTAAAGAAAGATGTAGGAAGCGAATACAGATGTAAGTAGCACAAGTTGAACCCACATTGTAAATAACAGGAAGAAAGCAGGATTTAAATCATGATCCCCACCACCAGTGAGATACCAACCTTAACCCATTGAACCATTGGGGAGGACAGGCTAGGAAGCTTATTTAGAGCAAGTCTATCTTTTTTTTCAACCCATTAAAAACAAAAATATATCGCTAAAGAAAGATTTAGGAAGTGAATCCTGATCGTGACTGGCAGGCAGAAAGCAGGATTCGAACCCTGAACCCCACCAAAAGCAAGAAACCTGATTTAACCCACTGAACCAACAGGGAAGACAGGCCAGTGTGGTTGTTTAGAGCAGGTCTATCTACCTTTAAACCATCAACACAAGAATATAAAGCTAAAGAAAGATTTAGGAAGCAGGAACATAACCTACATCGCAACTAGCAGGCAGAAAGCAGGATTCAAACCCTGCTCCTCACCATCAGCGAGGCGCCAGCCTTAACCCACTGAACCATGGAAGAGATCAGACTGAGAAGCATGTTTAGATGAGGCACAAGCCTTAAACCACTGCTGAAAAGCATGTGTGCTTTTTGGAGGGTTCATACTTTGTTTCATGCCAGCGTAGTAAGAAAGAAGGCATGTAGGACTGGCTTTGAAACCTTATCACCGCACATCATGCTAGATAGATAGATAGATAGATAGATAGATAGATAGATAGATGGATAGATGGATGTGATAGCCTAGTGGGTTAATGTCAGTATCTCCACGAGGATGAGTTTGAGATTTTGATTAATGGTCAAGCTGGTTGCTGTGTTGGTAAATAAAACTTCTGGACCTTGTCCACTCTGAAAACATTTCAATTCTGTGTTGGATTAATTTCTTGATTTCCTGGTCTTTAATGAAAGATAACCCCACCAAAAAAAAAAGGCACTTCTGTGGTAGCTCAGTGGATTAAGGCTTGTGCCTAACATGTAAACCCACCTCTTCCATGTGGACGTAACACAAAAAGGGAAGAGGAGGTGCAAAAACAGGAAATTAGGTTTGATGCTGCAATCAGAGAGTTAAAGGCTTTTGAGCTCTGTTTAGTAGAGTTTAATCTTTGTTTAATATTCAGGCTTTTGGTTTAAATTGTATGTATCACTTCTTGTTGCATGTGTGTACCATTATTTTCATGTTAGACATTTTAAATGAGGTTAAACTTGAGACGTGCTGATTACGTTGCGCATTACATTTGTGTTGCAGAAATGAAGGGGCAAGTTTTACACATTGTTAAGAGACTGTGTTATCTCTTGTCAGGCATGCTGTTGTGTTGTTTATTATTAATTATTTGTAATGCTTAAATGACTTCCTCAACCTTTTCGTGTTATGTCCACATGGAAGGGAACTGAAGGGGCAAGTTTTACACATTTTTAAGAGAGTTTAATCTCTTGTCAGATTAAAATAATTGAGAAAACAACCCGACAGCTGACGTGTGCCTTTATTTCACGGAACAACAAAAAGAAAAACACAACGCAGATAAAACCAGTTACACTTGGTGCCGTGATCTTTTCGGGTCAACAGATCAGCGCTTCGCCGATCGCCGTGGTTGTGTGGCAGCTCGTCTTCCCTGCAAATCTCCTCTCCTGGTCTTCATCACAACTGGATTCCCATCGGCCGCGCCGACTCCGTGCTCGCGCCTACGGAGCGCGCGTGTGTGCGCGACTGTCGGCGCATGACGTCACTGAGCAAACTGGTGCTTCTTAAAACAATGGTAAAGTGTTTCAGTGATTTTATTCGACTTTTATTTTTATTCTTATAATTTTTCCGGAGAACAGTTGTTCTTTGTTGATGCATAATAATCCAGAGAGACTCTGTGATAGGGACTGCAAAACGATTCAGTGATCTTTGAGTATCATATCCTTTGTCTGGGCAGTATATTATGAATGAATGTTGATGCATTTCAACGTGGAACATGGCTTCATTTGTTTAGAAAATATTTTGTCTTTGCCTTAAGAAATTACTTACTGCTTTAAACGTTCTGCATCCTATTAGTGAACTGAGTTGATTTTATTTCATATTTCTCAGGTTTTCAAAAGAAATATATTTAGAAAGATTTTGAGTTGTTTAGGGTTTTGCTGTTTAAAGCATATTATTTAGTGGTAATTTTTTTTTCCCATGTTTTCTGTCTTTTCATTTAATATTTGAAACATGTTTGGGGATCATAGCAGAGACAATTTCAGTCCTGTGGAACAATTTAATGTCACTTTCCCATTGGGTAGTGGTGGTGGACCTGACATTAATCAGAATGCAAGGGTATCTGAAGTTACCCCTCGTTGTTATGGAAGAGGGAGGGCTTTAGCTAATGTGGGGCTGGATAATATGCACACTATTGATTCAGCGATTGGTGCTTCAGCAGGTCCAACAGCTATCTCCACCCCGATAACACGCCCAGATACTAAACGCGTCATTACTTCTGAGGCATTAGAGAGCATTATTTCAGATCTGGCTCAGAAAATAGGGGAAAGTATTTCATCCAGCCTAAACCTTGCACATCAGCCCAGCCCAATACAGTCTAATCTACCTTCACATTCTCCGTCTCCTAGTGAGCGTATGGATGCTTCTAGCCTGAAAGTGATAGTTCAACAAGATTCAGCACCTCCACCGTTCTTTAGGGGCGATAAAAGTGATTCATTCACTGTCCATGAATGGGAGGACATGATGTACAGCTATTTAAACAGAATGAAGAGCAAATCGGATACTGGTGTTTCTGATCTTATCCTGAGCAGGCTGGCTGGAAAAGCAAGAGATGTGGTTAAAGTGTCCCTGCGTAGCCACCCTGAACTAAGTGCCTGTGATCTTCCAAGCGCAGTGTTCAACATACTGAAACACAACTTCAGTGAGTTAGCTTATTCCAACATGCCTATGGCTGATTTCTATAATACTGTCCCAAGGGCTGATGAAACTCCAATGGATTATTGGATAAGGCTTAACAAAGCCATTGATGTTGCTGACGAGTGTCTGTGCAGACGCAACAGTGTTGAGGATCCCGCAGCTGAGGCTGTCATGATGTTTATTTCACATTGCCCAGTCCCAAATCTTGCTATGTCTTTTCAGTTTAAACCTGCGGATAAGTGGAGTGCTGCAGAGGTCCAGGAGCGGTTGGATAGTTATCAGAGGGATTTTAAAAGAGTGTCTTCGAGAACGCCACTTGCAATGTCTTTGCCAGCTTGTAACCAGTGCAGTGTTATGACATGTCCCAATTCTGTGTCCACTTCTCCTCAGCAGCCTACTTTGAAACAACAAATCTGTGTTTGTTTTAGTGATCACAGATCATTTCACAAAGCTGGCACATGCTTTCCCATGTCAAGACCAGACGGCGAAAAGAGTGGCCAAGAAACTGTGGGACAACTTTTTCTGTGTCTATTTTTTTTTCCCCCAACGCATCCATTCTGACCAAGGGGCTACATTCGAAAGTAAGCTGTTTGCAGAGCTGCTTGAACTGGCTGGGATTGACAAATCTAGAACAACCCCCTACCACCCGATGGGGAATGGTGGTACGGAGCAGTTCAACAGGACATTGGGCAGTATGCTGAGGTCCTTTCCATCTGCGTCTAAGCTTAGGTGGCCACAGTTGGTACAGACCATGACTTTTGTGTACAACTGTACAGCACACGAGACAACTGGGTTTGCCCCTTTTTACCTGATGTTTGGTAGGGTGCCAAGGCTGCCAGTTGACCTCATGTTTCAAAGCGTTCTGCAGGACAGTCACAAACAAGTCTGTTTGTGACTATGATCAATATGTCAGATCACTCATTGATGATCTTCAAACTGCAATGACATTAGCACAGCAGCATTCCATTCTGGAACAGAAACATCAGTCCAACCAATACAACAAAAGAGTTAAAGGCCTACCTCTTGCTATTGGTGATCAGGTGGGTATTCCAGAAAGCTTGGGTAACTTACCATTTGATAAATCATAACCTCTGGGTTGATTTACCCCAAACAGGCATACCATGAGTATGTCGGTTACAAAACACCTGAGAAGAGTTAGTTTAATCAACCTTCAACTGGTTACCCAGAGGTAATGCGCGTGCACGGTGCATATATAAAGACATTTTCAATGGATCGCCGATTTCACGAGTCACCATGGAAACTCAAAGCGAAAAAAGAGAGCGGCGTATTTCACAGAGGCGGAGTTGGAGGATTTAATGCACGCTTATGAGGAGTTTAAGCCAATAATATTAAAAAGAAGCAATACAGCTGCATCGGCTAAAGCAAGAGAGTTGGCTTGGCAAAAAATACCGGACAGAGTAAATGCGTGAGTGTATTAAATTACAAATTTCGTATTGGCTCCCGTTTTATTATAATGCAAAATAATGAAGTATGACTTATACATCCTTTTGAATATGTTATATCACTATGAAAGCATTTACTTTTCCTGCCATTTATTTCTTTAGTTTAAAATAATAATGTATATTTCTTATTTAATAAGGTGTAATCCTTCTGGAGCCACAAGAACTTTAAGCCAAGTCAAAATGAAACACAAAAACATTCTGCAAAAAGGTCATATTTGATTACACAATTACTGAACTATTATTATAACAGGATTTAGTATATTCATTCTGTCATGTAGCTAATAGAAAGAAGACTGAAGCCCGTCTAACTGGTGGGGGCCCACCACCACCTCCCCTCAACCTATATGAGGAGCTGGCTCTGTCCCTTAATAAACGGCGACCAGTGGTTGCTGGCATTCCAGGGGGCAGTTCATCGCACACACCATGCACCACAAGTGATGGTGAAAAAATGGTGAAATGTAAGTTTACCTCTATGATTGTTTTCATTTTTTTTGTCCTAATAAATTACTATCTCTGTCACTTTTTGAACAAGATTAATTTTTATGTAGGCTTATTTATTATTGGACCCTCCAGAAAGAACAAAGTCTGTCACAGTTGTAAGTGATTTGTTGTCAGGTACCTTTAGTTGTTTTTAGGTATTTTTTTTGCCAGATGATGTATACTTGAATATTTCTCCTGTAGGATGATGATGATAAAGATGACGATGAAGAGACCACATCTGCTGTGACAGAAGTGGACAATGCTGGTAGATCCACTGAGGTATGATGCATACCATTATAATGTATGGCCCCTTTTTGCATTAGAGTAACAAACTGTCATTGTCCTTTTACAGTACATACCTAGGGATTTGCCCACAGATGAGGGTCCTTCAACCTCAGCACACAATCTAAGCAGGGTAAGAATTTGTGTCCAGGTGTCCATATTTGAATTTTATTGTCTGACCAAACAATCTCATTCATTAAATTTTTCCACCTTCCTAGTTGCCAGCAAAGGAGCTGTATAAGGTCCATCTTCAAAAACAAATAAGAAAAAGTGACATGGAGATGGACCTTATACCGCTTCAAATGGAAGAGAAAAGGCTCCTCATTAAAAAAGCAGCACTTGAAATTGAATTACTGGAACATCGCCTTAAGGTGAGAACTTGTCTGAATATTAATCTGTTGCATGTTAAAAGTGGTGTGTGTATGTATGTGTAAAGCAATATAAATAAACATTTTACTGAATTTTACTTTTATTGTTTTTTTAGGAAATAAAGAAATAAACTGCCTGGCAGACCAGTGCAAAAAAATTAATAAAAGTAATTTTGACAGATCCTGTCTCTCAAAAGTCTTCCGTCTCTGTTGGCCTCTAAAATCTGTAGGTGTTCCTCTGTGCCATCTTCCTCAATACAAGGAGGGTGGCTCTCTCCTCTTATAGTGGCAATATTGTGAAGCACAACACAAGCCACTATAATGTCGCATGCCCTCTCTGGACTAACCCGGAGCCCACGTAGACACTGAAACCGAGATTTGAGGATCCCTATAGTCATCTCCACCTTGGTCCGTGTTCGGCTGTGAGCCAGGTTAAACCGTGTCTGTGGTCCAGGCTCAGGTTCAGGGTAGGGTGTCATTAAATAGGGCAGACAAGGGTATCCTCTGTCCCCCAGCAAGTAACCATTGTACTGTCCTTTAATGATTGAAATGTACAACACAAATATAGTAAAAAGGAAAAAAGAACAATTGTATAAAGCAAAACATACCCTGCTGAAATGTTCAATTCAATTCAATTCATTTTTATTTGTATAGCGCTTTTAACAATGAACATTGTCTCAAAGCAGCTTTACACAGATAATGTGGTGATTAAACATAAATATGTTCTTTGTAAGTATGTTTGTCCCTGATGAGCAACTGTGGCAAGGAAAAACTCCCCGAGATGGCATAAGGAAGAAACCTTGAGAGGAACCAGACTCAAGAGGGAACCCATCCTCATCTGGGTTGCACCAAATGTCCATTTGAAGCAGATATACAATGTTGTGGGGTACAGTGATGATGATCAGAAGCAAACTGCACTCCCGAGTCAGTGCAGCAGACCGCCGACACCAACTACAGTCCAATCCGTCCTCAAAGCACCCGTTCTACTCCGGAATTAAGAGACCGTCCCGAGCTGCACAGAAGTGTGAAGATCCAAGGAGGGCAGGAACAGTGGTCACTGGAGCCTCAGGAGCATGTTTAACTCGACCGAAAGAGAGAGAGAGAGAGAGAGGGTGACGGGAAGAGAAGGATATGGATTATTAAGTGTAACTATTGGTGTACGAAAGTTAATGTCACTGTGCAGTTTGGACTCCGGCAAGACTCGCTATGGCAGCATAACTAAAAGGGAGAACCAGAAGGTAACACAGACATGAGGGATCTCTGGGATAAGAGACGACCCACCACACCACCGTCAACAAACCTGAGTGAACGTGTGAATGTGAGGGGACGACAGCATACAAATATACCAGTTCACCAAACACTCTATATCCATGTTCCCTCCAGATCTGTGCCTTTACCTAAGAGAAATCTACTGATAAAAGGCTTGACTAAATAAATACGTTTTCAACCTCGACTTGAACACTGAGACTGTGTCTGAGTCCCGAACACTGATTGGAAGGCTGTTCCATAACTGTGGGGCTTTATAAGAGAAAGATCTGCCCCCTGCTGTAGTCTTCATTATTTGAGGAACCAACAGATAGCCAGCACCTTTTGATCTAAGTAGGCGTGGAGGATCATACTGGTACAGAAGTTCACTCAGATACTGCGGTGCGAAACCGTTAAGTGCTTTATACGTCAGTAGTAATATTTTATAGTCAATGCGAGATTTGATTGGGAGCCAGTGTAGACTGATTAAAACAGGGGTGATGTGGTCGTATTTCCTAGATCTAGTGAGGACCCTTGCTGCTGCATTCTGGACTAACTGAAGCTTATTTATGCACTTACTGCACACCCAGACAGTAAAGCGTTACAGTAGTCTAATCTAGAAGTAACAAAAGCATGAACCAGTTTTTCTGCATCCTGTAACGACATCATATTTCTAATCTTAGCAATATTTCTAAGGTGAAAGAAGGCGATTCTGGTGATGTTATTCACGTGAGACTCAAAGGAAAGACTCGGGTCAATAATCACACCAAGGTCTTTGACAGCCGTACATGCTGAAACAGAAACACCATCCAGAGATGCTACGTAATCGAAAAGTTTACTTCTAGCTGCATGTGGTCCTAGTAAAAGTACTTCCGTCTTATCTGAGTTGAGCAGAAGAAAGTTATTAAGCATCCACTGTCTAATGTCCTTTACACACTTCTCAACATTGTTAAGCTGATCTCTCTCATCTGGCTTTGCTGAAATATACAGCTGTGTGTCATCAGCATAGCAATGGAAGCGAATCCCATGTTTATGAATAATTTCACCAAGAGGCAGCATATATAAAGAGAAAAGCAGTGGGCCTAAGACAGATCCTTGAGGGACACCAAACTTTACCTCATAGAGCGTGGAGAACTCACCATTTACATCCACAAACTGATAGCGATCAGTCAAATAAGACCTGAGCCAAGAGAGAGCTGTTCCTTTATTCCTACAACATTCTCAAGTCTAGCAAGCAGTATAGTGTGATCAATGGTGTCAAAAGCTGCACTAAGGTCGAGCAAAACAAGTAAGGAGACAAAACCCTGATCAGAGGCCAATAACAGGTCATTTACCACCTTAACTAGCGCCGTCTCTGATGAGGCCGAAATCCTGACTGATACATTTCAAAAATGTTATTCATAAGCAGATGTGAGCATAACTGCTGTGCTACAACCTTTTCTAAAATTTTGGATATAAAGGGGAGATTTGATATCGGTCTGTAGTTGGACAACTGACATGGGTCAAGGTCAGGTTTCTTAATAAGGGGGTGGATAACTGCCAGTTTGAAGGATTTCGGTACATAACCAGTGCTAATGGAAGAGTTAATTATTTTTAAAACAGGTTTGATTACCTCTGGAGCTATCTGTTTAAAGAAACTAGTAGGCAAGGGATCGAGAATACAGGTTGATGATTTTGATGAGGAGATTAATGAAATTAAGTCACTCTCATGAATAGTAGTGAAGCTTTGTAATTGATTGTCTGCTATAATGACACTGCTGTCTACAGGGTTACTTGTAAAATAATTTGGATTTATATTAACCGCCTGGATTTCTTGCCTGATGTTTTCAATTTTATTATTAAAAAAGTTCATGAAATCATTACTACCTATTGATGGTGTGCATGTTAGCGCAGTGCTTTTATTCCCTGTTAATTTTGCTACCGTGCTGAATAAAAATCTAGGATTATGCTTGTTATTTTCTATGAGGGTGGAGAAATATGCTGATCTGGCAGCACTAAGAGATTTTCTATAATTTAGGAGGCTCTCCTTCCATGCTATTTGAAATACTGTTAATTTTGTTTGACGCCATTTACGTTCTAGTTTTCGAGTGTTCTGTTTTAAGGTGCGCGTATGATCATTATACCACTGTGCTAATTTTTTCTCCCTGATCATTTTGGTCTTAAGGGAGCTACATCATCTAGAGTGTAACGTAACGTTGTTTCTAGATGTTCAGTGGCCCAGTCGAGCTCTGCGGGGTCTGACGGAGATCTATCTAATATCGTAATATCGGGAAGATTATTAATAAAACGCGCTGCTGTAGCTGACGTGAAAGTACGCTTAACACGGTAACGTGGTGACGAGAAATGCAATGACTAAGGCAAATTTTAAGCGAGATTAGATAATGGTCTGAAATAGCTTCAGACTGTGGAATTATGACTAAGTTTTTTATTTTTAATCCAAATGTTAACAACAAGTCGAGAGTGTGTCCACCACTATGAGTGGGTCCTATAACATTCTGATTAATTCCGACTGAATCTAGAATGGACACAACTGCTGCTCTTAAGGAGTCTTCCTGATTATCAAAATGAATATTAAAGTCTCCAACAATTAATGCTTTGTCTAAAGAAGTAGCTAGATTTGTAATGAAATCTGCAAATTCTATCAGAAAATCAGAGTAGGGCCCTGGGGGTCTATAAATAATAATTAGTGGAATTAACTGACTTGACCTGCTTTCGGACACTGAATATTTTATGTTGGTGTAGAGAACTTGATGCCAAAAAATTCTGGCATCATGCACAGATCCTGGCCATTTTGCCTCAACATTGGTAATGATTTGGGTTGCCTCACATATTACCTATTTAGGAAAAAGTAATGACTTTAATGATTTTAAGAAGGGGAAAAAATTAAGTTGTTACCTGCACATTGATACTATGAATAGATTTCCTATTAACATAGTCTCCCTCATTTATTGGTGGAGCTTTAATAGGAATGTGAGTGCCATCAATGCACCCAATTACATTTGGAAACCCTGAAACAGAAAGTTATGGAAGTATGAAGTGTGTGTGCGCATAATGAATACATGTATATATATATATATATATATATATATATATATATATATATATATATATATATATGAACTGTTTAAGTGCCAGACATACTGTACGAACGGCTCTACACACAGTTGCCTTTCCCACATGCTCTGAATCGCCCACACTGTACAAAAATTTTTTTCTGTGCTAAGCGCAGAACCGCGGTTTGTCACATTTGCGATATGCGGTTTTAAAAGATGTGTTAAATAAACTAACGAATCTTTTGGAAAACGATAACGCTCTTTCAAATATTCATTAGGGTATGCAAACACATCAAAATGCGGTCTTATAACCCTCTCCCGCGAAAAAAAACCTTGTATAATTTGTGCTTCTACATCCACAGGATCCTCATCGAATGGGCATGCCGAAGTTACACTGAAACATAACCTGCTCCCGAGCAGGTTATCTTCAGAGAGTCAGTTGCTATGGTTACATACATACCCAGAAAGTTACCTCTGTTTTTGGAACCGAAAGTTGAGGTTATCCACGAACTTACCCTTAAACATACCCAGGTATGTCACATAACCTGCTTTCTGAAATACCCCCCAGGTGCTTGTGGCTAACAAGGGATGTAGAGGGAAACGGAAGCTTGCTGACAGATGGAATCCAGTTGTGTACACTGTTGTTGCTTCAAAGCCTTCCATACATGTTTATAAGATTCGTGACAAGGCTGGTAATGAACGAACAGTACACCGGAATTTACTTTTGCAAGTTAACTTTCTCCCTTTGCCTGAAACGGACAGGTTAAGTTCCGGTCATGAGACCATTGACATACATACCTGCTGCATTCCCTTGCAGATGTCTGATGCAACACACTCTGTTGATCTAATTGGGCAGACTTGCACTAGTAAAAGTGAGTCTACAGTACATGTAGATGATGAACAGTATGAAGCAACGGATCTCTCACAGGCTGAATGCATGTCCAATATCTCCAATGTAGCTACTTGTGAGGATGACCGCACCGCTTCATGGGTGCATTCTCAGATGCCCGATCAACAGGAACCAAATGCACAAGTTCCTGTGCTAGTGACTGATGATAGTACTGTGGCTGGTGCTAACCATTCATCCCAAACTCATGTTTCTTCCAGTGTTCCCCATGGGCAGGAACCTGTAGCAGTTTTAAATACAGGTAATCATTATACCACCAGGTTTGGTAGAGTTATCAAGCCAGTATGTAAACTTATTGAATCTATGGTCCAGCTTGAAAGCTTGTTAGGTTTGGATTCTGGGTCTTCAGTCATTCATGTATGAATATAATTGATTACCATTTTGATACATGTTGTATTTGTTACTTGTTTGTTCATTTGTATTTCTTAACTGAAACTTCTGTACTTGGTCTACGTGTGGTGTAATGGGCACCATGTCAATGTCTATAAAATGTGTTGGAATATGGCCAATTTCAAAATATTTTTATCCCTTACTTGGGTAGCTTTTCATGCTGAATGTCTTCACTAATTCTTGTGTGTTGACCATGTAAGTCTTATGACCAGTGTGCAATTTTTTTTCCTGTGTTCTCAGTATTTTGTGTAATTCTAGGGGGGTGAGTGTAACGGGTATGGAATGTATAATATTAATTTTATAGGTAGAATTACACAAAAAGGACATGCTTTAATGTATAGTTGATTTGGGCCTCCATATATGTGCATACCCCTTTAACTCTCTGATTGCAGCATCAAACCTAATTTTCGTGTTATGTCCACATGGAAGAGGTGGGTTTCTTTTGAGCTCTGTTTAGTAGAGTTTAATATTTGTTTAAAAATGTTTTTTATATTCAGGCTTTTGGTTTAAATTGTATGTATCACTTCATTTTGCATGTGTGTACCATTATGTTCATGTTAATATTTTAAATGAGGTTAAACTTGAGACGTGCTGATTACGTTGCGCATTACATTTGTGTTGCAGAAATGAAGGGGCAAGTTTTACACATTGTTAAGAGACTGTGTTATCTCTTGTCAGGCATGCTGTTGTGTTGTTTATTATTAATTAGGCTTAAATGACTTCCTCGCCCTTTTCGTGTTATGTCCACATACAAGAGAACTGAAGGGGCAAGTTTTACACATTGTAAAGAGACGTGTGCCTTTATTTCACGGAACAACAAAAAGAAAAACACAATGCAGACAAAACCAGTTACACTGGCATGAAACAAAGTATGAACCCTCCAAAAAGCACACATGCTTTTCAGCAGTGGTCACTCAGTGATTTAAGGCTTGTGCCTCATCTAAACATGCTTCGCAGTCTGATCTCTTCCATGGTTCAGTGGGTTAAGGCTGGTGCCTCGCTGATGGTGCGGAGCAGGGTTTGAATCCTGCTAGTTGCGATGTAGGTTATGTTCCTGCTTCCTAAATATTTCTTTAGCTTTATATTCTTGTGTTGATGGTTTAAAGGTAGATAGACCTGCTCTAAACAACCATCCTGGCCTGTCTTCCCTGATAGTTCAGTGGGTTAAATCAGTTTTCTTGCTTTTGGTGGGGTTCAGGGTTCGAATCCTGCTTTCTGCCTGCCAGTCACGATCAGGATTCACTTCCTAAATCTTTCTTTAGCCATATATTTTTGTTTTTAATGGGTTGAAAAGAAAGATAGACTTGCTCTAAATAAGCTTCCTACCTTGTCCTCCCCAATGGTTCAATGGGTTAAGGTTGGTATCTCGCTGGTGGTGGGGATCATGGTTTGAATCCTGCTTTCTTCCTGTTATTTACAATGTGGGTTCAACTTGTGCTACTTACATCTGTATTCGCTTCCTACGTCTTTCTTTACCGTTAAATTCTTGTGTTGATGGTTTAAAGGTAGATAGACCTGCTCTAAACAACCATCCTGGCCTGTCTTCCCTGATAGTTCAGTGGGTTAAATCAGTTTTCTTGCTTTTGGTGGGGTTCAGGGTTCGAATCCTGCTTTCTGCCTGCCAGTCACGATCAGGATTCACTTCCTAAATCTTTCTTTAGCCATATATTTTTGTTTTTAATGGGTTGAAAAGAAAGATAGACTTGCTCTAAATAAGCTTCCTACCCTGTCCTCCCCAATGGTTCAATGGGTTAAGGTTGGTATCTCGCTGGTGGTGGGGATCATGGTTTGAATCCTGCTTTCTTCCTGTTATTTACAATGTGGGTTCAACTTGTGCTACTTACATCTGTATTTGCTTCCTACGTCTTTCTTTACCGTTAAATTCTTGTGTTGATGGTTTGAAAAGAATGATAGACCTGCTCTAATCAAGCTTCTCATCATGTTTTTTTCTGATGGCTTAGTGGGTTTAGGCTGGTACTTTGCTAATGTTGGTGGTCAGGGTTCAAACCTGGCTTTCTGTCTGCTAGTCATGAGGTAGGTTAAATTCCTGATTCCTACATCTTCATATTCTTGTTTTGATGGGTTAAAAAGAAAGACAGACCTGCTCTAAACAAGCTTCCCAGCTTGTCCTTCCTGATGGTTCAGTGGGTTAATGCTGGTGCCTTGCTAATGGTGTGAATCAGGGTTCGAATCCTGTTTTGTACCTGCTAGTCACGTTATGGGTTTGCTGCCTATGTCTGTCTTTAGCATTATATTCTTGTGTTGATGGGTTGAAAGAAAAGATAGACCCGCTCTAAACAATCGTCGCAGCCGGTCCTTCCCGATGGTTCAGTGGGTTAAGACTGGTATTTCGCTATTGGTGGGGTTCAGGGTTCGAATCCTGCTTTCTGTGTTTCTGTCTGGTCTGAATTTCTTGCTTTGAAGCATGAAACAAATGATAAACCCCCAAAAAAAAGAAGGTGTGTTGTGGGACTTGATGGCTTTGTGATAAAACCCTTGCCTCTGAGCTCAGAGGTTGCTGGTTTGAATCTGGCTTGTCCCCACACTGGGTAAGCTGGGTGGAAAGTAGTGTCTGGTGAGCAATGAGGTAGTTGACTGTAAACAAAGGCTGTGAATACTAGCTGCTTCACAGCCTCAGAAAAAGTGAGGGTGATAGGTTTTTGGCAGAATTTTTCCCTATATGCAAAACTAAGTCGATACTTTTTTGAACGTTTTTGCTTCATAACCCCCTGTTTTCAACTACTCAGACACTGGGGGGGGCAGATGCCCGGATATTGCCCCCCTGCTTCAGGATACACCATCCGAAACCACATCCAACCTTCCACACAGCCATTTCTGACACCTTCCTTACTACGGCCACCGGAACATTCCACCCTCTTTACTTTAAACCCTGGCCGGGATTTGAACCGGCAACCTCTCAACCCAGAGGTACAGCTCTTCCAATTGAGCCACAGGATTTCCTGCAAGAACCTGATTTTTAGGACCTTTTTTGGTTCTTTTTAAAAACTTTTTAAACAATTTAAACAAAAGCTAAGGGGTGGGAATCGAACCAGGTGAGTCAGAAAGCAGCGACCACTTCACTGACCATTACACCAACACCGGAGAGGCAAACAAGCCTTTGCTTATTGGAATCTTGGCTTTTCTATAGTTAGGAGCCTAGTGTTTTCTCTTAGATCATGATGGTAGAGGGTCAAAACTTCTCCTTCCTGTACATTCTCTCAGTAACTCGAAGTCTATGAGAAGTGACTCAGGTACAAGAACCACATCTCCAACACCTGCACCACTGATATACCATGATTTACCAGCAACCAATTTTAATGATCTTTCATTGTTCTGTTTTTAAAAACTTCTCATAATGTTCAATATGAAACTAGAGGTAAGAATCGAACCAGGGAAGTCTTTCATCATAGATCACTAATGGCATTACTTCAAAACTCAAAACTGGCGTGGCCTAGCCAGTCTCCAGACCTAAACCGAATAGAGAATCTTTGAAGGGAGCTCAAACTCTGTGTTTCTTAGCGACAGGCCAGAAACCTGACTGATCTAGAGAAGATCTGTGTGAAGGAGTGGGCCAAAATCCCTCCTGCAGTGTGTGCAAACCTGGTGAAAAACTACAGGAAACGCTTGACCTCTGTAATTCCAAACAAAGGCTACTGTACCAAATATTAACATTGACTTTCTCAGGTGTTCAAATACTTATTTGCAGCTGTATCATACAAATAAATAGTTAAAAAATCATATATTGTGATTTCTGGATATTTTTTTTAGATCATGTCTCTCACAGTGGACATGCACCTACGATGACAATTTCAGACCCCTTCATGATTTCTAAGTAAGAGAACTTGCAAAATAGCAGGGTGTTCAAATACTTATTTTCCTCATTGTAGATAGATAGACAGACAGACAGACAGATGATAGATAGATAGATGGATGGATGGATGGATGTGATAGCCTAGTGGGTTACTGTCAGTATCCCCACAAGGATGAGTTTGAGAGTTTGATTCCTGGTTGAGCTGGTTGCTGTGTTGGTAAATAAAACCTGAAAACATTTTAATTCTGTCCTTTTTGTGTTGGATTAATTTCTTGATTTCCTGGTCTTTAATAAAAGATAACTCCACCAAAAAAAAGGCACTTCTGTGGTAGCTCAGTGGGTTAAGGCTTGTGCCTGAACATGGTCTTTAATATAGTCCACGCTGGTGATAAGGTTTCAAAGCCAGTCCTACATGCCTTCTTTCTTACTGCGCTGGCATGAAACAAAGTATGAACCCTCCAAAAAGCACACATGCTTTTCAGCAGTGGTCGCTCAGTGGTTTAAGGCTTGTGCCTCATCTAAACATGCTTCCCAGTCTGATCTCTTCCATGGTTCAGTGGGTTAAGGCTGGTGGCTCGCTGATGGTGCGGAGCAGGGTTTGAATCCTGCTTTCTGCCTGCTATTTGCAATGTAGGCTATATTCCTGCTTCCTAAATATTTATTTAGCTTTATATTCTTGTGTTGATGGTTTAAAGGTAGATAGACCTGCTCTAAACAACCATCCTGGCCTGTCTTCCCTGATGGTTCAGTGGGTTAAATCAGGTTTCTTGCTTTTGGTGGGGTTCAGGGTTCGAATCCTGCTTTCTGCCTGCCAGTCACGATCAGGATTCACTTCCTAAATCTTTCTTTAGCGATATATTTTTGTTTTTAATGGGTTGAAAAGAAAGATAGACTTGCTCTAAATAAGCTTCCTTCCCTGTCCTCCCCAATGGTTCAATGGGTTAAGGTTGGTATCTCGCTGGTGGTGGGGATCATGGTTTGAATCCTGCTTTCTTCCTGTTATTTACAATGTGGGTTTAACTTGTGCTACTTACATCTGTATTCGCTTCCTACGTCTTTCTTTACTGTTAAATTCTTGTGTTGATGGTTTGAAAAGAATGATAGACCTGCTCTAATCAAGCTTCTCATCATGTTTTTTTCTGATGGCTTAGTGGGTTTAGGCTGGTACTTTGCTAATGTTGGTGGTCAGGGTTCAAACCTGGCTTTCTGTCTGCTAGTCATGAGGTAGGTTAAATTCCTGATTCCTACATCTTCATATTCTTGTGTTGATGGGTTAAAAAGAAAGACAGACCTGCTCTAAACAAGCTTCCCAGCTTGTCCTTCCTGATGGTTCAGTGGGTTAATGCTGGTGCCTTGCTAATGGTGTGAATCAGGGTTCGAATCCTGTTTTGTACCTGCTAGTCACGTTATGGGTTTGCTGCCTATGTCTGTCTTTAGCATTATATTCTTGTGTTGATGGTTTGAAAGAAAAGATAGACCTGCTCTAAACAATCGTCGCAGCCGGTCCTTCCCGATGGTTCAGTGGGTTAAGACTGGTATTTCGCTATTGGTGGGGTTCAGGGTTCGAATCCTGCTTTCTGTGTTTCTGTCTGGTCTGAATTTCTTGCTTTGAAGCATGAAACAAATGATAAACCCCCAAAAAAAAGAAGGTGTGTTGTGGGACTTGATGGCTTTGTGATAAAAGCCTTGCCTCTGAGCTCAGAGGTTGCTGGTTTGAATCTGGCTTGTCCCCACACTGGGTAAGCTGGGTGGAAAGTAGTGTCTGGTGAGCAATGAGGTAGTTGACTGTAAACAAAGGCTGTGAATACTAGCTGCTTCACAGCCTCAGAAAAAGTGAGGGTGATAGGTTTTTGGCAGAATTTTTCCCTATATGCAAAACTAAGTCGATACTTTTTTGAACGTTTTTGCTTCATAACCCCCTGTTTTCAACTACTCAGACACCGGGGGGGCAGATGCCCGGATATTGCCCCCCTGCTTCAGGATACACCCTCCGAAACCACATCCAACCTTCCACACAGCTATTTCTGACACCTTCCTTACTACGGCCACCGGAACCTTCCACACTCTTTACTTTAAACCCTGGCCGGGATTTGAACCAGCAACCTCTCAACCCAGAGGTACAGCTCTTCCAATTGAGCCACAGGATTTCCTGCAAGAACCTGATTTTTTGGACCTTTTTTGGTTCTTTTTAAAAACTTTTTAAACAATTTAAAGGAAAGCTAAGGGGTGGGAATCGAACCAGGTGAGTCAGAAAGCAGCGACCACTTCACTGACCATTACACCAACACCAGAGAGGCAAACAAGCCTTTGCTTATTGGAATCTTGGCTTTTCTATAGTTAGGAGCCCAGTGTTTTCTCTTAGATCATGATGGTAGAGGGTCAAAACTTCTCCTTCCTGTACATTCTCTCAGTAACTCGAAGTCTATGAGAAGTGACTCAGGTACAAGAACCACATCTCCAACACCTGCACCACTGATATACCATGATTTACCAGCAACCAATTTTAATGATCTTTCATTGTTCTGTTTTTAAAAACTTCTCATAATGTTCAATATGAAACTAGAGGTAAGAATCGAACCAGGGAAGTCTTTCATCATAGATCACTAATGGCATTACTTCAAAACTCAAAACTTTGTTAGACATGTAAATAAGCAGGAAAGACAGAGACAAAGACAAAGAGACACAGACACAGCTTTAGAAAGAGTGAGAAACAAATAGAGAGACAGCAAGAGAGAGACATATACAGTGAGACAGAGACTTTTACTAAAAGAGACAATTAGATAGAGAAAATAGAGAGACAATGATAGCGAGATATAGCCACTTCCTGTTGGAAGTGTTTATCCCGAGCGACTCTTAATGATCTCATTTACTAAATGAGCAGTAGTGAGTTAAGTGCTTGCTCAAGTGCCCAAAACTGGCAGCTTGGAGGTGTTAAACATGTATCATATTTACAGCATGTGATATATATGTAAGCATATGTACAGTGATTAAATATAAAGGCTATATCAGTGCAGAGATATGTGGACATCATTAAGAGCCCTTGCTATGTTTCCACACGGACAGTTAATGAGGTGATACCGGAGAAAATGCACCTCTTCAAGTCAAGTCAGGAAGCTTTTATATATATACAATTATAGACATTTTACAGATTTAAATAAAGACAGTAATTTAAGTTTGCGTCGCCATTATGAGGGAAAAACCCACAAAACGCCACCCAGAGGGTAAATTGTGTAAAACATGGCGGATTTGGTGTTTGATTTGAGACTCAGAAATAAAACAAAAGTTTACTGATTAAAAATATTTTTATCTGGAGTTAAATTATTTATTTTATATCTAAGTAAAGAAAGGAAAAAATGTTGTGCCGTTTAAAATAATTTTAATTTTGACAGCCAAATATATATATATATAAATATATATATTAATACAAAACTAATTAAAAATGTTGTTACCTAAAGAATGTGTCCAGGCTGAAGATCCACATATAGAACACAAGCAGAGAAAAGATGATGATGATCAGGATTGTGTCTGTTCTCAGTCATGTTTACATCACAGACTCCCTCTGTCTCATCCACGTTAACCCCAAACTTCTTACTGCCTTCTGTGGTGAGTGAGAGTCCGTACTTTATACACCAGTGGATTGAACGCGCAATGACAGGAAATCGGTTGTTCGGCTGAAATCGGCGCACAGTGAAAATAAAAAATATATATTTCGCCAAATCAATGGATTAAAACTAAAGTAACAAACCGGTTTTGAAAATGTAAGAAGTAAAAAGTACAGATATTTGTGTAAAAATGTAATGAGTAAAAGTAAAAAGTTCTGAAAAATAAATAGTGGAGTAAAGTACTGATACCAGAAAAATCTACTTAAGTACAGTAACGAAGTATGTGTACTCCTTTACTTCCCACCTCTGTATATATATACATATATATATATATATATTATATATTAAAAATATATATTTTATATATATATATATATATATATATATATATATATATATATATATATATATATATATATATATATATATATATATATATATATATATATATTTTTTTTTTTTAATTCAATTTCTTACTATGCTTATTTATCATTTAACATCTTAATGACAAAAATCTTTATTATTGTCATTATTGTTTATTTTAATACCGGTATTTTCGCCACTTGACCTTTTCCTTAAACGGGTCCTGTTTTTCTATACGGATTTAAAATGCATCGAGATGCGACTCGGTTTTATTGTTTAAAATAAATCGTCATAGGAAATGTTGCGTCACAGACCGATGACGCGCCTGGCAGGTAAATATAATGTGGACTGATGGACACTTCGGATCATTTAAGCTGAAGACTGGACGCAATAAATCAGTTTCAATTTATTTCGTTGATATTCGTTGATAAGTATAGTTGCAAAACTGATAGACAATTCTTCAGCAAAATGTAAGTCAACTCGTGTGAACTAAAATATCCTTAAAATAACTAGTTTTTGTTTTTTACATACACTTGTGTATATACTGGATAAATAATACAACTGTTTATTATGCTTAGGATTAAATAAATTCGGTGTCAAATTACCTAAACATGTGTATAGTCATGTGTAACATTTAATAAAGCATTCTGATCACACTGCACAGCGTATATATATTATTATTATTATTATTATTATTATTATTATTATTATTATACAGACACTTACAGGATTAATACAAATGTGCATTTTATGCTTCTGATTAGATGAATTAGGTGTACATAGTCCTGAATATATCTATTATTATCTATCTGTGTATGGTCAGTCTTATAGACAATAAAAGCATTCTTATTACACTTCACAGAGTCCTACCACATGCCTTTACATCACAATATGAAACTATAGTATATGTAGGGGAGGGGGTTTATATAACATGGGTTAGTGGATAGCATGTTTACTTCACATCTACTTAATAAAGAGTTTAAATCCAGCGTTCGTCTCATGTTATAACAAGTAATCACAGCATATTTAGTTTAAACAGAAAAAAAAATGCTTTTACAAATTATTATAAATCATTTGTTTTCTTTAGCTATGAACCAGCTAGTGTCATCCTGCTACAACTTAAATTCAAGAAAGAACAAGGTGAATCATATGAAAAGAAAACAAGGGCATGGTCAGAATTCTGAACCGGAAATGATGAGACAATGGACAGAACAGAAACATGTGAAGAGACAGGAAACAGGATCACGTCCTCTTACAAGTAAAGGTTTGTCTCTAAAATTGTCTATGGTGTGTGCCCTGTGTGGTAAAAAAAAAGGTACAGAAAATAGAAGTCTTGACATACAGTCATGGCTGGAAAAGGCACTGTTCATCATCAAACTGTTCTTGGATGGTTGAGAGAAGTTCTCTGCAGATGTTTCTGTAGCATTCTTTATTCATGGCTGTGTTATTAGACAGTTCTCTGAGTGTGAGCCCACTCTCTTGGCTGAGAAGCAACCCACACATGAACGGTCTCAGGATGCTTTAAAGGTGGCATGACTCACGACTGATGGTAGCCCTCAATTTCTTCTACGGAAACTCTAAAAAAGGGCAGAATACACAAACACAGGAAACACCAAAATCAAGATAAAGAAACACCCAAAATTACACAAACAGCTTCAACATAAATAAACAAGTAAACAATATTATATCACAACCCGGGGGAACCACAAGAACAGGTGGCACAGGGTACTAACAAGGAGCTTAAATACACAGGGTACTAACAAGGAGCTTAAATGCACAGGGTACTAACAAGGAGCTTAAATGCACAGGGTACTAACAAGGAGCTGAAATACACAGGGTACTAACAAGGAGCTGAAATACACAGGGTACTAACAAGGAGAAGGTGGAAAACATTAAGACACAGTTAGAGATTAGGGGATAGGGAGAAGGGAATAAGGGCTCAGTGGCGGCATCTAGTGGCCATTGAATTAGATTGAAGCACAGTCAAGTAATTCGCCCAGATTCTGACAGGTAACAGAGGAAGAACAATGATTTCAAGCACAACCATCCTTTTAAATCTTCCAGTCTTTTAATTGAACTCAGTCAGAAGGACAAAGTGATATCCAGACTTGTCCTCGTCAACACTCTCACCTTTGTTTTTAGTTAATTGTTTACATGAATATTTGCCAAAATATTACAGATTACATTATAAACTAGTAAAATGATCAATAAGGACAATGGGAGAGAGAGAAAGTTGAATGGTGTGGAGATGGTAAAGCAGGAAGTGGATAGGATTAGTAAGGAGGAAGTGAAAGCAGCGATTGAGAGGATGAGGAGTGGAAAGTTGGTAGGACCAGGTGACATATCGGTAGAAGCGTGGAGATGTTTAGGAGAGATGGCAGTGGAGTTTTTTCAGGTTGTTCAACAAGATTTTGGAAGGTGAAAAGATGCCTGAGGAATGAAGAAGAAGTGTGCTGGTACCGAGCTTTAAGAATAAGGGAGATGCGCAGACCTGCAGTAACTACAGAGGAATAAAGTTGATCAGTCACACCATGAAGTTATGGGAAAGAGTAATGGAAGCCAGGCTGAGAGAAGAGGCGATCCATCTGTGAGCAACAGTATGGTTTCATGCCGAGGAAGAGCACCAAAGACACCGTATTTGCTTTGAGAATGTTGATGGAGAAGTATAAAAAGGTCAGAAGGAGTTGCATTGTGTGGAGAGTGGAGTGGTGCGGTTGCAGGGAGAAGAGGTGGTGAAGGTAGAGGAGTTCAGGTAACTGGGGTCAACAGTGCAAGGTAATGGAGAGTGTGTTAGAGAAGTGAAGAAAAGAGTGCAGGCAGGGTGGAGTGGGTGGAGAAGAGTGATAGCAGGAGTGATTTGTGATAGAAGGGTATCTGTAAGAGTGAAAGGGAAAGTTTATAGGACTGTGGTGAGATGTGTGATGTTGTATGGTTTAGAGACAGTGGCATTGAATAAAAGACAGGAGGTGGAGCTGGAGGTAGCAGAGCTGAAGATGTTGAGGTTTTCGTTGGGAGTGACGAGGATGGACAATATTAGAAATGAGTTTATTAGAGGGACAGTGCATGTAGGACGTTTGGGAGATAAGGTGAGGAAGGTGAGATTGAGATGGTTCAGACATGTGCAGAGGAGGGACATGGGGTATATCGGTAATAGAATGCTGAGGATGGAGCCACCAGGAAGGAGGAAAAGAGGAAGACCAAGGAGGAGGTCTGAAGGAAGACATGCAGGTAGTTGGTTTAAAAAAGGCAGATGTAGAGGACAGGGGGGGTATGGAGACGGATGATCCGCTGTGGTGACCCCTAATGGGAGAAGCTGAAAGAAAAAGAAGAAGAAGAAGAAGTAGAAGAAGAAGAAGATATTATAAACCAATAATACAGTTGTGTTCAAAATTATTCAACCCCCACTGAAATTGATTGTTTTGGTCGGTTTGACATTGATTATGATCATTCAGTCATCCTGCTTACAATTAAATCAAAGAGGCACGTGTAGGTCAGACAAATATAACATAACATTTATAATGAAATAACCACAAATGTCTTTTCTGAGCTCACATCATTATCAGTTTTATTCAACCCCCAAGTGACATTCAATCTTAGTACTTAGTACAACATCCTTTTACAGTTATAACAGATTTTAAACGTGAAGCATAGCTTGACACAAGTGTCTTGCAGCGATCTACAGGTATCTTCGCCCATTCATCATGGGCAAAAGCCTCAGTTCAGTCACATTCTTAGGCTTGCGCACTGCAACTGCTTTCTTTAAGTCCCACCAGAGGTTCTCAATCGGATTTAAGTCTGGTGACTGCGATGGCCACTTCAAAATGTTCCAGCCTTTAATCTGCAACCATGCTCTAGTGGACTTGGAGGTATGCTTGGGATCATTGTCCTGTTGAAAGGTCCAACGTCTTCCAAGCCTCAGGTTTGTGACGGACTGCATCATATTGTCATCCAATATCTCCTGGTACTGAAGAGAATTCATGGTACCTTGCACACGCTGAAGCTTCCCAGTACCTGCAGAAGCAAAACAGCCCCAAAGCATGATTGACCCCCCGCCATGCTTCACAGTAGGCAAGGTGTTCTTTTCTTCATAGGCCTTGTTCTTCCTCCTCCAAACATAGCGTTGATCCATGGGCCCAAACAGTTCTAATTTTGTTTCATCAGTCCACAGAACACTATCCCAAAACTTCTGTGGTTTGTCCACATGACTTTTGGCATACTGCAGTCGACTCTTCTTATTCTTTGGGGACAGCAAGGGCTGCGCCTGGGAGTTCTGGCATGGAGGCCTTCATTACGCAGGGTGCGCCGTATTGTCTGAGCAGAAACTTCAGTACCCACATCTGACAAATCTTTTCTCAGTTCCTCAGCAGTCACACGGGACTTTTCTCCACTCTACGCTTCAGGTAGCGCACAGCAGTCGAAGTCAGCATCTTCTTTCTGCCACGACCAGGTAGCGTTTCAACAGTGCCCTTTGCCTTGAATTTGCGAATGATGCTTCCTATGGTGTCTCTTGGTATGTTTAACATCTTTGCAATCTTCTTATAGCCATTGCCCTTCCTGTGAAGAGTAATCACCTGTTCTCTTGTCTTCCTGGATCATTCTCTTGACCTCACCATGTTTGTAACCACACCAGTAAATGTCTAGAAGGAGCTGAGTATCACAGTCATTTTAAAGCTGCCTAATTGGTGCTTATTAGGCTTTATTGCTGCTCCCTGATATCCACAGGTGTTTTCAATACCTGATTGAAAACACTTCATTGAACCTCTGTTCTTCAGAGTGGTAGTCTTTAAGGGGTTGAATAATTATGTCAATGAAGAATTCACAAAAGAAACATTTACTACTGTATTACAAAACTAATTGATGTCATTTTAGTTGCATATGGTTCTTTAAGAAGTCCTTGTAGGATTTCATTCTGAATACAATTACAAATGTACACTAAATTCCCTAAAACCATTTACAGCATTGGGGGTTGAATAATTTTGAACACAACTGTATATAGAACTATAATATATTCTAGACAACTGAAAATGGACAGGTCATTCACTTTCCAAAACGTACCACCAAAAGAACAAAGAACTTCAGCTATAACCCTAACCAGTCAGAGGTTCATAGCTGAAGTTCTTTTTTCTTTTGGTGGTACGTTTTGGGAAGTAAATGACCTGTCCATCTTCAGTTGTCTGGAACAGACATAGTTTTTCCTCAAAAATTTTGATGTCCTTGGCAGCATCCATTTTCTCTTCAATCCTGACCAATTCCCACTATAGAGAAACACCTCCACAATATAACGTTGACACCACCATGCGTCACAGTAGGTGGTATGTTTTTGGGTGGTGTGTTGTGTTTGCTTTCCTTACTACAACTTTATTCTGGAGGTCTTGTGAAAGCACTTTCCCAGCCATTGTAAAGTTTTGGCAGTGTCAAGTCAAGTCAAGTCAAGTCAAGTTTATTTGTATAGCGCTTTTCACAACAGGCATTGTCTTAAAGCAGCTTTACAGAAATCAACAGTTAAGGTGAATTGTGTGTGTTTATCCCTGATGAGCAGCCGTGGCAACTGTGGCAAGGAAAATCCCCTTAGATGCTATGAGGAAGAAACCTTGAGAGGAACCAGACTCAAAAGAGGAACCCATCCTCATTTGGGTGACATCAAGAGTTGGATCATAAATCTTTCAACAATACAGAACACTGGAGAGTGAGAACTAATACTCAGAGTTGTGATGTCAAAGAATAGGCATAGTTTTACAGCATAGATAACAACCCTTATTCTTATTTGTCATTGGTTACATCATTCTCAATTTTTGATTTGACAACAGGTCTGCCACCATTATCTCCAAAACGTACGGTACGGTATTTTTAATAATCAGCCCAGAACCGAAACTCTTTGTGTTGGAAGTGGAACTCTCTATAAGGCTGGCAAAGGAAATACTGACCATGAATGAGACTTATGCTTTCACCCACTCGCACACATTAAGTCTTACTGTGGATATACTGAGTGCACTTTTCTTTGGTTATACTGAGTGATATAAATATAAAAAAGTAATACAAAAAGAAACAACACTGTGAATGTTATACACTAATTAATAACATAATATAAACCAAAAGGAATAACAAAAGAAATAACTAATAATAATGTGTCATGTGCTAATGTGATATGTGCTACAAAACAACACTATATGCCATGCAATACTGTCAGATGGATCAATTAGTCTGGGGTTTGATCTGGAAGCTGATAGGTGGCATCTGAGTATGTTTATAATGGTATAATTTAAGGGGCTAATCAAAACATTTAGACTTAATTTTTTTTGTTGAATTTATTGCAATTTATTACATTTACATTTTATTTTAATTGATTTTATTTTATTCTAAAAAAATTTATTTTAGTCGCCACGGCTGCTCATCAGGGATAATTGCACACCATTTACCTTGACTGTTGATTTCTGTAAAGCTGCTTTGAGATGTCTGTTGTGAAAAGCGCTATAGAAATAAACTTGACTTGATTTTTCAAGATATAATGTGACAAAAGGTAAAGAATTTCACAGGGTATGAGGATTTTCTATAGGCACTATACATGTATAAATATGCAACTTCATGAAATTAATTTTTATTATTTGTTCAGCAATATATTATTAATATTATTATTATTAATGCATATTTGTCATTATAATGTAGAGTAAAACAATGTAGCAGTAAACAGTAAAATGGTAAAACATAACTCTATTATACTTTGGACTTTGATATGGAAGGTGAAATGTCAAAATGATCTTGTCAAAGCAGAGGTTATTTTCGAGACATATTATGTATCAGGATGTTATGTTCTGCAAACAAAATGCCTAAAAGTTAAAACAGTTATTATGGAACAACAGTAGGGTGACATTCATTTTGTACATGTTGTAAACATTTAGTCTAATGCACTACTTGATCCATTAGGAGACAATCCAGTGTTATGAAAGTAATTTGAATAAGTGTAATGTGATTTATGGTATAATAACAGACACCTCTAATCATTTCTAAAATATTGTCTTCAGCAGGCACAGTCTTAGTTGAGAACCATTTAGAAGCACCCTGCTCTTTTACTGTAAGAGAAAGCAAGAAGAGAAAGGATCATCTGAACAGAAAAAGCATTAATGATCATGAAGAATTGCTGGCAAAAAAGATGATGACAGAGACAGAACAGAAACATGTGAAGAGACGGGGAACAGGATCACGCCCTGTTAAACAAATCCACATTATTAAAGAAGGTATGTGTATAAATTGTATTTAGTGTGTGCTTGTGCCCTACACAGGCTCTGTGTAGGATATCTGGTATTGGAAATTTATAAATCACTTCAGCTTTGATATACATCTTTTATAAACTATATAGACAAACGTATTGGGCCACCAGACCTTTCCTGACATTAGTGGTTCTTCTCACTGTTACCACAAAGCTGGAGGCATGCAACTGTATAGAATCTTTTTGGATGCAGTATAATAAAATTTTGCCTTCACTTAATTTTGGAAACCCAAACCTGTTTTAGCATGTTAATGCCTCTGTGCACAAAGCGATCTTTGTCGATATGCTTTACATGATTTGGAAAGGAAGATCTTGCTATAGAGCACTGATCTCAACCCTACCGAACCCCTTTGGGATAAATTAGAACACTGACTGCAACCCAGGCCTACATCAGTACCTGCCTTTACTAAGTGAGCACTAAGCACACTCCAAAATCTAGTGAAACATCTCCTGAAGAGTGGAGGTTAATATAAGAGCAAATTGGGACTAAATGTGGAATGAGATTCTCAAAAAGCACATACCATACTTATGACCAGGTGTCTGCAAACTTTTGACAATATAGTGTTTATGGGTATACCCATATATACATATGATTTTCAAAACTCAGAACGTATGATTTTTTGCTTTAAAAAAAAAAAAAAAAACGTACAGAATATTATATCAGAAATCTATTAATTTCTCACGTTTCCTTCAGTAGGCTCAGTCTCAAATAAAACCCAGTCAGAGGCATCCTGCTTTTTCACCAAGAGAAAACATCTAAAAAGAAGCATCATGGACAATCTTTTTGAAAATGGCTAAAAGAAAGGATGACAGAACAGATCCATGTGACAAGAGAGGGAACGACATCAGACAATGTTGAAAATGGCATGTCCACTTTAAACTGTGCCTTACACACAGTCTGGACTCATTATACAGCAGCAGTAAAGCTGGTACATTTATAAGGACCACAGAGCAGGATCTCCAAACCAAAAATGACATATGCTTAGAAAATATAGTTCACATTGTGTAAAAATAGTAACCTGATGATTGATGTGTGTTAATGTAGTTATTTTTGGTCAACAGTAAACAGCTTTTTTGAACTTTACTCTACGGGAGCACAGCTGGGGAGAGGAGCCTTTAGTTCCGTCTATGCAGGTGTTCGGATATCGGATGGCAAAGAGGTGATTATCAGCATATATGTCCGCCGATCAGGCATAACAATACGATCACCTGCCTAATATTTTGTTGGTCGCCCTTTTGCTGTCAGAACAGTCCTGACCCTTCAAGCATTAACAGCATTAACTTTAGCAGTGTGAGCTACAGGAGCTGGTCTGTTGGACCAGCTTTCGCTCTCCACATGCATCAATGAGCCTTGGCCACCATGAGCCTGTCATGGGTTCACCACTGTTCCTTCCTTGGACTTTTTTAATAGATACTGACCACTGCCAAATAGGAACAGCAAACAAGACCTGCAGTTTTGGAGATGCTTTGAACAAGTTGTCTAGCCATTACAATTTGCCCCTTGTTAAACTCAGTCAAATTCCTTTTTTCTAGCTTCTAAAACATCAACTTTGGGGACAAAATGTTCACTCACTTGATGCCTAATACAAATATTTATATACAAATATAATATTCACGTGTTGCTCTTAGTCTGGTTCCAAATGAAAAGTCGCAAACTATCAAGATCACGATTGTCAAGGTGGTAAGAATCGAGGTTCCACTGTAAATATATACATATATATACACTCATTAGGCAGCACCACATACCATCGACCTGCTGTGACTGTGCAAAAAGTTTGGATTGAAATTTGCCAAAATTCCTACTGTCTTAGATCTCATACAATTATATGTAGACAGTTGGCTCGCTTGTCAGCTAGCTGCAAGTAAAATTTGCCACTATCTGCTTCTGTTTTGCAGGTTGCCGTTAAATGTGTTTTAAAGGAATTATCGACATATATCTATTGTGTAAGTCTTTACTTTGAAATCAAATCTGAACTTGTTTTGTCATATATAAGATCAAAGTCTGATTTGTGTTAATACACATTGACCATTGTGGATTTTACCTCATTACATGGATTCCAATACTAACCATGTCCACTCTGTATTTAGCCCTGTGACAGAGAAAGTTTTCCTCTGGAGTTGGCAATAATGAAACTTCTGTGCAAGCAGCCTCGATGCCCTTACGTGATAGAGTTGTTGGAGTGGTTTGAGACAGACACAGCCTTCATCTTAATACTAGAGCGGCCCGAACCCTGCGTAACGCTCTTCGACTATTGTAGAAGTTTACAAAACCAAGTGCCTGATGCTCAGGCTCAGTCCATCATGCAGCAGTTAGTTAAAGCTCTACGCCACTGCCATGACCGTGGCGTGTTCCACAGAGACATGAAATTAGACAACATTCTCTCTAACATTCAAACCATGGAAGTGAAGCTGATTGATTTCGGCTTTAGTTTTCTTCGCAAGGACACCACTTGCACAGAATGTGATGGTAAGCGAGTCGATTAAATAAAAATTCAATGTTGGATATTTTTTCATTTCATTTTATTATTTATTTTATGATCTCGCTGACAGTACTGCTTCTCCGTTTTACATTCAGCCACTACAATCATCGTCCCAAAGATTTGGATATGTGAAGATGAGAAAAGAGCAGAATATGATGTCATCCGTGATCTGGGCCTACTCTTACTTAGCATGTTATGTGGAGGAATTCATGTTTTTGATGACGACTTGTTGGTGTTCAAGGATAATCTGTCTGATGGTCAAAAAATTTTTATACTTTTATTTTACAGTTATAATTCTAAGTAATAATTCTAAGTAATAAGTTATATAAGTAATAAGTTATAACCAATGACACTGACATAAACAACTGACAATAAGTTATGTATATGATTGTAGATTTTAGAGTTATATTAACCTGTTGCATTACTGCATACACAGCTTGCTACAGTCTAATTGGTTGGTGTTTAGAGGAAGACCTCACTAGACGACCAACCCTCGATCAGGTCCTCACACATAAATGGTTCCAAAGCTAGGTTAGTACAGCACAACTGAAATGACCTAAATATATATATATATATATATATATATACTGATTGCAATCCTTTTTACGGGCAGAACATAGTTAAAATCTGAGTTCCCTCAGAAAAGTATAAACTGGCAGAACCTTGAAAACAAACAATGCAAGGGGTATAAAAAAGAAACTAGAGTTAGCGCAGTGTCACTGTGGCTACTCACTACTGGAAATAAGATTTGTTTTGCGCATGCATGAAAATGATAAAGAATCCATAGTACTAGCATTAGCCGCTAAACAGGGAGTGGCTAGCGACTAATGCTAGTGCTATGGATTCTTTAAAGTTTTCTTAAAAGGAAAAAAGTATTCTGAAATGAGTAAAACTAGATCATATCTTTAGAAATTGAAATGGTCTGACAAATTAAAGGGTCTAACAAATGTAAGTAAATTTTATTGAATCAATTTAATCAATATAATAAGTGTATTGCATTCATTCGATTTTTCGGTTTTATTTTTAATTTTTTTGTAAAATATAATTTTATATATTATTTAACTAATCAGGAATTTGACTTGAAATAGTTCTAAAATATAAACTGTTGTTCACAAATGTTGTTAATAATAAACTGCATTAATAAAAAAATGACAAGCAATTTATGTTTTCCACCCCTCCAAACTGTACCAAAATTGAACCAAACTGACCTAAAAACTGAGGTACTTATTATATATATATATAATAGGTGTGTGTGTTTTGAAAAGCAGGCAAACACATAACAGAAAGGTGGGGCAGAGGAACGAGACACAGCTGATACCTGATCAAGCACACAGCTGCTCCTCACCATTCTTGGGGAGCCTAAGGTGCATAAAGGAAGACGAAAAAATGGGTGGAGGAAAGCTCAGTCCAAACCACACTGATAGAACATATCTCTCTACTTTCTCCCACAGGCAGCAGCTCCAGCAGCAAGGATTTAAGAACCCGCCAAGCCTGCCTCAGACAGCCCCCTGGGTCCCTCTACGAGTTCGCCTAACTTCTTCACAAGCCTTTAAAGATGCACCTTATGCATAGCCAAGTTTGCATTGTACAGAGAAAGCACAAGAAATACTTGTTTGAACCCTATTCTTGCCTACTGTCTCTCTGTGATCATCCCAACACAACAATATTTACATTTATTGCATTTTTCCAGATTGGCTTACAATTGAGCAGGGAAGGGTTAAGGGCCGCTTGGTGGTGGTGGGATTTGAACTTGTGACCTTCTGATACAAAGTCCAATGTCTCTACCACCCAGCAACCACCTCTATATACCGCCTCTAAATTTCCACAACCATTTTATGATATCCTCTCAAGGATAAAATACTATAGAAATTAAACTTGCAGGTATTTTGGTTCATGTGCAGTTTGTATAGCAGTACAGATTTACTGTGCTCTAAAAAATAATTAAACATACAGATATTATTGTCAAATTAACTGCCAACTAAAGTGAGTACACCCTAAGTGAACATGTCAAAACTGTGTCCAACGTGTCAGTATTTTTGTATGAGCAAAGTCAGTGAGTGACTCTAAAGCAGAGTAGAACAGAGCAATATACAGATGCAACATTGCTACAGTAAATACTGTATTTTTTGTCTTTGCAGTTTTGGCAAGTTTACACATAGGTATGTGATGGCAACAGAATATTATATACAAGTATTTATCACAGTAAACATCCATTGCAGTTTATTGAACGTAATTCTAATCTTGGAATCATCTTTACAAATTTTTGGTGGTTAAAGATTATCGCATTTTTACATTATTATAAAGAGCTTTTCTAAATATGAGGGGGAAATTAATTAAAGGGAAAATTAATTATTTGAGAGTAATAATGAACAAAATAAATAGAATTAAAAACATATATATACATTTTTTAATTGGAATTATTTTATTCTATTTCATTCAATCACTTGTCTGCAGCACAAAGCATACAATTATAATCCCATGGAACTTCAGTTAATGTTTAATGTAAACATTGGAATGGGTGATTTCTGATACTTGAACCATTGGTTCTTTGGTTCAGGAACTCAGCAGTCACTCCCCTCCCTCTTTAAAATCGTAGTAAACAGAAAAGCATCTCAGAACACACAAGACATTAGCTCTTGAAGTGGATGGGCAGCAGAAAACAATATCAGAGTCCAATCCATCATGGGCACTCGAATTTGCTCAAAAGAGATAGGCGAGTTGTCGACTCTAGTCAAAGGTTTTCGCCTGGAAACTTTACATCTATTGACAGAAGATTTAAAATAAAAAAATTGTGTGGTGTGAATTAAAGGTGTGTATTAGCTGTTTCTGCAGTAAAAATCAAGCAGAATAGTTTGTATTGTAGGTGAGGATGAAATTTTAATTTAAATATTGTAAAAAGAAAACGTGCAAAATTTTTAAATAACATGCAATGGGTCAAGATCTGTTTTAAGCATTTGTGTAAAAAACAAACAAACAAACCCCTCCACTAAATGTCACATTTCTGAATGATTTTACTTCAAAAAGACCCTAAATATCATCGTTTTAGGGTGACAGATTACACAGGAATGCACTGTGTGAGATATTTCAGTTTTAGCAACCGAGCAAGCATCTATGTGCATAAAGATTATTCCTTCTGCCCGACATGGACGGGTCAAACCAGACGGATTGTTATTTCTTAGTTATGATTGGCTGTAGAGGTCATTATTGTTTACAAAATGTAGAGTCCATCACTTTAAGCTGATTTGTAAATCCTAAATCTGAAATATTTATTTAGGCCAAAGGAATGCCGAATGTGGTGAGAAGAGCGATGTTTGCTTTTTGGTATTCGAAGCTTCAACAATGAATCACCTGGACACGGAGCAGCACATTGAGAAGGAAACTAAGAATTTATTTATCAAGTGCAATGCATAAAAAATAAAAACACTCAATGTACTGTATATGAAACATTGGTACAAGTTCATCAGCGTAAAATCTCAACACACTAAAGTCAAGGTTGTTAAAAACGCCGGTGAGTAATAATCCCCTGAAATAACCCAGACTACCACGATAATACAGTATGACTGATGTTTTGGCAGTTGACAGATTCACAGAAAAAAATTAAAATAAAAACAGAGCTCCTTCATCACCTGATGCCATGAAGCCCCATCCTTGCTTTCCCTCGAGTGTGTGTGTGTGTGTGTGTATGAGAGAGAAAGAGAAATAGTGAGAGAAAGAGAGAAAGGGGCAACATGCACGCTCCCTTCACAGAGTTCTGCACAAATAAATTGACGTAAACCGTAGTTAGTAACCGATCATGCGCTTGGATCCCTCAGTGTCTCAAAGTGTTGAAAAGTGAAGCCCCTGAATGTTAAGTGTTAGAGATCTCCATGAAAAGTCTGGAAAACATTTGTGACTTCAAGCCTCCGCACGAATGACGGCTGCAGCGGTCGCGGTCGCTCCCTTCCACAAATGTCTCTGCATTCACAAGTCACAGCTACTTAGGAGAAGAAAAGAAAAACTGCCGCTGCTTTATGGAGCACGAGGCCCAAGAAGACATTTCAGCTCAACGCCGGCTCATCAGTGGTTTCACAAACGCTGCGTTTTTGTAGTCACGTGCTTTACCAGCTGAGCAGATTGCTGCGTCCCAGAGTCATGAAGTAGACCTGACTCGCACCTCCTTGGCGTACAGAAGCGAAGAAAACCTGCAGGGAAAGCACCAGAGACAAACATTAGCAATAGTAGAGGTCGACCATGTAACATAATCTTACACGTTATTACAGATAAAAATGATAAAAAAAAATAAATGTAATTTTAATGCTCTGGCCTTTGTGAAGAAATTTAAAGATGTCCATTTTTAGCAGGACTGTTTGGATTGATGCGAAATGGAAACGCTTTACAGTAAGATTCCATTCATAACATTACCTAAAGTTAATAAATGCTTTAGAAGTATTGTTTGTTCATTTCAACATTTTCGAATACAGTTTTAAAACAAATCCATTTTATCCGTTAACTTTAGTTAAAGCACTATGAGCTAACATGAATGAGGTACAAAGTTGCAATCTTGTGTTTTAAACCAAACAGCATGTGATGTCAGTGATTCGCCTCTAGAGGCCGCACTCGTACAACTCGGAAAAACTATCGGTACAAGGTTTTGCTGATAGTTCCAGCAATCAACAATCGGTGCTGATTAATCGGCAAAACCGACAATTCGATTGACCTCTAAGCAATAGTGCTGCACTTTCCATGCTGTCTAAGGAGATGCTTAAGAAGTGTTTTGGGTTCTTTTTTATTCACCTGCATTTTACTACTAGCTTTTAATAATACCCCACACACAATACAAAAAGTGCAAGAAACAAATCTCAAAAGAAAAACAAAGAAATCACAAAAAAAAAAAAAATGCCATGTCTAAAGGTGGGACGGCTCAATGCTTTATCGATTCAAAAATGTTGCTACATTTAACAACAGTTAACAACAGCAATGTTCAGTCTAAATCCATAAATCTCACCTTGTCATTTCTCTCGCACAGAAATTTAAGCCTTTGTGCCCTTTTGTGCATAAACACACCATCCAGGTGGCCCGTCTCAACCGAGCGGATCTCTATGGCCTTCTCGCCCCAGCCCATGATCTGATTAGATCTGATGTATGCTGTGAAGCAAAGGATTGAGAGGTCATGTGACTTTACCTGAAGTAAGAATTGAGAATTCAAATCATATAATATACGAAAGAATTACAAAGCGATCAGAGGCTGCACCGGAGGCTACGCGTGTTCTGGTCTTATCCGAAGTGATATGATTGAACGCTTGTGTGTTTAGCGTACCTACAGAGGTGGGCATCTCTCCCCACTGTAATACCACATCTTTGGTGATGCGCCCGTACGTGTTCACATAGACGCCTTCGTCCTCGTAGCACACCAAAAGCTCAATGCCATCCGTGTTGGGGAGGATGATGATGGCGTGTGACTGGATGTTTGTCTGAATCTATCAAAATAGAAAAGTGAAAAAGCTATGGCTCTATTAATCACATCAACCGCACGGTAGCAGCTTTAAAACAAATGAAAGAAAGGAGGCCAAACACAAGGTGGGGTTTTTTATTAGCTTCCTGTTACCGAGAATACTGTAATGCTTACATGTGTGGGCAAATAGATGTCGTAAACCGCACCAGAATCCACATCGACTGCGTGAAACCCAGAGCAGGAGCCATAAATCACCTTTAACCTCTGACCCTCCTCTACTGTCAGGTCCACTAGCAAGGGCTTGTGCGCCAGGTCTCCAAATGACTGCAAGATTAAAGAAATTTGAAAAAAAAGCAAGATTTAATGTCAATATAATAAAGCTTGGATCAGTAATTTCTATTTAGATGCAATTTCAGGAAGCGTTTTGTTAAAAAACTAAACAAAAAAAAGGTTTAACTTTAAAAAGCACTCACCTTAAAAGCCATGAATTTATGATATGGCTTTGGTGCCCATGCATAGACCTCTACAGAGTTTTTCAAGGCGAGCACCAAAAACTTGATTCTTTCATATTTAACTGTGAAAGACAAACATTTAAAACATTTCATAACATGTTTCGAACTGAACTTCTTTATTATTAACTATAAAAGTCACTACTGATATGGTATCAGGAAACCTTGAAGCAACACATACCAACTTTGTAGTGCACGCAGCCCTCCAGCTCTCCCACTGTAGTCCACCCCTGCTTCTTCTCCACCTCGGGGTCATTGTGGAGGATCTTGTTCCTCAGCCAGGACAGATAATACACTCGCAGCTTGTTCTTTTTTCCTGCCCCGAAAAAAACAAGGACGTCTAAACTATGGGTTCCATAGTTCTTGGCTAAATGTTAAAAAAAAATAAAAAATGTTTGCAGGCTCTGTATCTTACCTGATATTGTGACAAGGACATTAAGGCCCTCCAGAACATCCATTTGCTGAAAACGGCGCCGGTTGATGAGAGGGTAAACTTTACCCTGCCCGCTGCGATCCAAAAGCAAAAGCCCACTTTCTGTCCCCACCAATAAGTTCACCCCTACAGAGGCAGAGTAAAGAAATGTAATAATCGTTGTAAAACTGAATATTAAGCTCAGCCATCGAATATAGAAAAACATGGTGAGTCAGTTTAAAGTTGTTAATGCATGAAATCGCTGTGGATCGACTTGGAAACCAGATGAACAGTAATGTTTTGAGTATAACATTCTGTTCAGTTGATACCACTTTAAGTCCTTATTGACTAAAAGACAGGTGGTGGAGCTGGAGGTAGCAGAGCTGAAGATGTTGAGGTTTTCATTGGGCGTGAAAACCATGGACAGGATTAGAAAACGAGTTTATTAGAGGGACTGCGCATGTAGGACGTTTTAGAGACAAGGTGAGAGAGGAGAGATTGAGATGGTTTGGACATGTGCAGAGGAGGGACATGGGGTATATCAGTAGGAGAATGCTGAGGATAGAGGCACTAGAAGGAGGAAAAGAGGAAGACCAAGAAGGAGGTTTATGGATGTGGTGAGGGAAGACATGCAGGTAGTTGGTTTGAAAGAGGCAGATGTAGAGGACAGAGGGTTTGGAGACGGATGATCCGCTGTGGCGACCCCTAATGGAAGAAGCCAAAAGAAGAATATCAGGGATGGGCAGCTTTCACAGTGATGAGGACCAGCATTTTTTCTCCTTCATACCAGGAGGCCAGATTACTAATCCAGACTAACACATTTGACATAATGGCTCAATTTACGCTTTATTGAGAGAAAACTTGTGCAGTTATGCTCATTAAAATGGCCAGCGTTGTTCATTGACAAGCAAATATATACAACTGAACAAAATGTACCCTATCTTGGATTAGTAGTAGTTCAAAGTGCTATATAAAACAGTTATTAAAGGGATAGTGCCCCCAACCCCCTCCTTTCCCACATCCAAAACTGAAAATTGTCATCATTCACTCACACTTTTGTTTCAAACCTGTAGGAGTTTCTTTGTTCTTTTGAAAAAAAACAAAAAAAACTCATACAGGTTTAAAACAATTTAAGGGTGAGCAAATAATTTTGTTTTGGTGGGGTGAACTATTCCTTTAAAACTAGAATTTAAAATACTAATACTACTAAATATATAAACAATTCAGTGCACACATTTCCCCAAAACACATTCATTTATCGATCATTGCAGACAAAATTACTATTGCCAAATAGTCTCATAGTCTATGGTTTCTATCAATTGAATCCATGTCATATGCCCCTTAAACTGAGTAAACAGATCTGTTTCCCCTCTTGCCTGGAAAAACACGGGTTGTCGCTGTCAACTATTATCTTCTTTTTACTCATTTCTGTGATCATTCCCAATAGCACGCATATCCTACTATGTTTTAATTACTATAGTGATGGGCAGAAACCAGCACCATCTCCTGATTGGTGAATTAACATCATCATATAAAAGCAGTCTTTTCATTTTTCACCGATCATATTGACATGGTCCTGTCAAGGTCATTTCCTGGCCACCAGTTGCCTCCATCCCTGCTCCAGATGTACATAAGATACATAATTGAGAATGTGAACACGATTGCACCTTTTAGGGCATTCTGTTTTTCAAATCCATTAGTGAAGACAAAACATCTGTTTATCTTGTTTCCAAGTCAAACTTCATAGGTCAAACCCAACCCATATTACCGAAGATGGTGTATGTGCGTGTATGTGCGCGTGTGCGAAAAACAAATCCGGTATTTAAATTTCCCTGAGTTTTTTTTTTTTGGCTAATGTACACAGAAGGCCTTGCTGTTTATATTTACTTGTGTAAGATATTTAAATTAATGACAGACTCATTTCTCTGAAGTTCGATCGATGCAAATCTAACCAGTGATGGATGGGGTTTTAAGAACTGCTCATTTGTTAAAAAATGTATTTTCAAAAATAACAAAAAATTAATAAATAAATGTATAAATAAATATATGTAAATGTATGTACCCCAGAGTGCAGCACACAGGATCTCCGCATTAAACCTCTTCTTGTATTTGCGAATCTCTGGCGTGTCACTTTGTGGCCGAGTGTTTACTGGGTTCACGTTAACCACCGAGCCTTTACGCATTGGGTCTGGCCTTAAGGCTTCATGCAGCCGAGTGTCATTCCCAATGATTGCTGAAAGAAAAAAGAAAAAAAAGTTGGTATCAGCTTTATATTTATGTTAATGAAGTATGTAGTAGCATTCATCTTCATATTAGTATTTATATTGCATGTATTTGCAGCATTACAAATCAAATTTAAAGCAACACCAGATAAAACAGTGTACGTGTAGTAAATTACAGAAAGTGTATTGAACAAGGAATCTGTACTTCCTAATTACAATATTTAAAAAAAGTAGGATTGTGCATTATTTTAAATTAATTTCTTTATCATAACTACACCTCCTACCAATTTTGTGGCTTACCCATGTTGTTGAGAGAGCTGCCAGTAGAGGGCGATATTTGTAGAAGTCGAGGATCAATGAAGGGGGTGAAGGAGGAAGAGGACTTGTGTTTTTGCAGGGAATTACTACCAGAGAGCGTCTGAGAGAGAAGAAGCATTAAATGATGAATATGTAGCCAAATAACATCTGGTTTTACAACATCTAGGACAGTATCAAACATATATTCTTCTGTTTTATAAACTCCAGTCTTACAATCATAAATCTCTATTTCATTTCCTCATAGCTATGAAATTAGTGTTAATCTTTCATTGTGTCCCTATTGGAAGTAAAAGTATTTAGAAGTAAACTAAATTGTGACCTGAGAAAACAAGAGATTGTTAAAATGGAGACATGCAAAGTAAATAAAAGAGGGTTAAGAATTAACTGAAGGTTAAAGAGAGAACTGAAGGAAAAAAAAAGGAAAACCAAAGGATGATGGGAAAAGCAAAATGAATTAGTTTCGCCAGTTTTAAAGGAGTAGTTGGACGTGGCTAAAATGTTGACGTACAGTAAGACACCCCCGTATTAAAAAGATTAAGCTCAGTGCTCAGCTGCTTTATGAATTTCCTTTACTGAACCTGCGCCAGGAAAATCCCAACAGTGATCAGGGGAGAAATGTGATTTTGTAGATTATTTTTTTTTTACTCTTTGGGTGATTTTTCTTACTTTACAAAACACTAACATTGAAGCCAAAAGAGCAACTAAAACAAAGTGAATTCTTGAATGCGAGAGATTCTCAAAAACAGTACAAAAATAGCTCCCTCGAGGGAACAACAGTATCCCAAAATGAGCTCCTTATGGCGTTTATGGTTCTTACGGCTCATCCATCACCCAGCATCAATTAGTGAATAGTGAGAATAAAGCTGAGTGAAAAGCTAGCCAGCAGTTACAGAGTGGTACAATGGCTAAACATACCTCGCTGGCAAGGAGCCTCTCCAAGGCGGATTGAGGGGACATGGAGGGGCTGGTGTGACTGGAGGAAGGGGAGGAGGTGATGGAGGGGGAGGGGGAGTGATGGCTCTGTTGGATGAGGTCGGGCAACAGGTGAATACGGCCTGCGAAGCCATTTCTTTCCTGGTGGCCTAGAGCAGGACCGTGACCAGGGCCAGGACCAGAACCAGGCCCCGGAACCAATCGGATTTTCTCTGCTACACTCTGGAATCAAAAACAAGCACAGCTGAGTCTATACTCCGTGGGGAGGGTGGGTTGGGGTGTGGGGGAAGAACGGAGTAATGGGCCAGCAAAACTAATTACTCGGATTTGCATTTGTATAAAAAGGAGCGCTGGTTTTCCGAGAAAAACCAAACAAAAAAAATCATAATTAAAAAGTACATACAAAAGGAATGGGCGAATGATGAAAAGACACAAAATATCGAACAGAAAAACTGAAGCGGTCCTCGTACCGGTCTGACAATTAAAGTGCCGTCTTTAGAGGGTGTGATGGCCGTGTCGCTTTCTGCTTCATCCTGAACAATCATGGTCTTTACAGACTCGGTCTCACCGTTGCTAACTTTCGCTGAGCTGAAGGACAGAGACAGACAGGATTATTCAATTGTTTCCATTCTAAAAGCGCATTAATCGAGCTGTGTGATTATATATCTAGGACATCGCTAGGACACTGATGGCTCACTGACACTTTTCTGCAGTAATCATCAAGCAGTTCTGCTCCACTGTGTACATTCGGTGTGACATTTATTCTGTATATAAGAGTATTATTTTATTCAATCGTTCTATTCCTTTATCCTGTATATAAAATTATTGCACAGCCCAGATTATCCTCATATCAATATCATTTGCATATACATTGTGTATATTCTTTGTTCATACATTGTACACATCCCACACTGTACATTTTTATATACCACACACACACACACACACACACACACACACACACACACACACACACACACACACACACACACACACACACCATATATTTATTCTTGGTGTACCTACTCAACAGCTCATGCACATTTTTCACTGGCATAGCCTTTATATTTATTTATTATTTATTATATATACACATTTTACATATTGTACATACATTTGCATATTTATTTGCACAATTGCTACTAATTGTACCTCTAGGTTTCGTTGCTGTGTACCTGTATTATGCAATGACAATGTAGTACTCTGTATATCTGTCTGTTACAGTAAAGCATAAAATGAAGATGGCACACCTTGCCCTTGTATCCTCTGTGCCAGATGTAGACTCGTTGCCCAGCTCCTGTTCCACCTCATCATCCTCTTCTGAATCGGAATCTTCACTAGATGAGGAGTAGTCGGTCACCTTGTGAGGAGGACGTGTCTCTTCAATTGCACGCACCTCATTGGCCAATAGAGTGAGATCCTAAGAGTGGTATTAATATATAATATATAAAAGTCTTAATATACACGCACATTAACCAAAACACCAGGACCCAATTTTCTATTCATCTTAACACTCTTTAGAACCAGAGTATGGTGATGTAAACAACATTCAAACTAATTTTGAACTCACAGAGGGCCTGGTTGGTCTGACAAAGTCCTTCTTTTCCTCGGTTTTTTTGCTCGTGTTTTCTAGCCGTTGATGTGGCGAGCCCTCGGATTTTGAAGATGCTTCGAAAAGTTGAAAACATACACGTCAATTGAAATGTCATACAACTTTCAAACAATTTATGTCGATCTAACATGTATTCATAGATGATTTACGACTGGATAAAGCTTCCATCTGCAATACTTACAGCGAACCCTAAACTTCTCCCCGGAACTCTGAGAGCCAGTCTGTGAGCTGGAGTTACTGGAGCCAGTAGAGCTTCCACTCCCTGGTCTAGCCAGCTTTTCCACCCGATCCCACAGCAGACGCGGCTCCACGTTACTGACAAGGAATAAAAGAGAGGACAAACAAAATAAACAAACAATACATCTTCATCCTCTTCTAAATGATAACTTGTACAACCAGATAAACACATTCAGTATATCGAGTCAAAGAGATTTAGCATCAGACCTTCCAGCATTCCTTTGTCCAGGTTGGCTGCTTTGCTGGTTGTTTTGAAGTGGGGAGTCTCTCCGAGGCTGAACAGGTGATCTGGATGTTGTCCTCACAGGGACCTTACAGAAACAGAGAAATACAAGCTCATTCTTTTTTCTGTGACATAAGTTGCACTAGCAATGAAATGATCAACCACATCATTTACCATAATATATATGTATGTATGTATGTATATATATTGTATGTATGTATATTAAAATATTTAACCATTGTTTCAAATGATTCAGATTTTTCCCAAAATACTTGTTCATGCCTAGTAGCCACATGAAGAAAAAAAAAAGAACGGACATACCAGACTACCATTACTTTTTCTTTTTTTGCCCTGAGCAATTTGCTTACACAAGCCTGTTTACAATTTTAGATGATCAGGCAGCTCGTAAAAATACTCTAGTATTTGTAATGTTTTAAATCATGGTGTTTTAAATTACCTAAAACATCAGGACACCGGAACGGAACTTTTGCCATGTTTCCACACAGACTGTTTTAATTGCCGGATTTTGGTGCTTCATTTGAGACTTGGTGCATCAGTAAAACAAATGTTTAGTTATTAAAAATTGTGTGTTTACAGTGTGGCAAACTTTCCCAAGGTGTGAATTTCAATCCGAGCCTCCAGGTGCACTGCAGTATTACCCTGTTTCTTTCACTGTACTAGACATTTTCTAACCCAGTGTCACTCGTGCTATTAATATGCAGCTGTTTGCAGCGAACTAAAAAAATATGTAATAGATAAATCAGCACTATTGTTTTCAAGTCTTGCCAGAGAGTCTTATTTTTCTTCTACTGCATCACTAACCCTAACCCTACTGTAAAATGTATTTCATCTGGGCATCTGGTATTTCCAAGAAATCATGCAAAACGGCATAGTTTATTTTTGCAATCAAGTAAGTAATAATCTTATTCTTCTACTTCCCAATAGGGGTCACCACAGCAGATCTTCAATCTCCCACCCTGTCCTCTACTCTCTTCATTAATTTGCACTGTTGGCCCCAGGTACTTAAACACAAATTAAGTAATAATGACACCAGTAATTGTGATTAAAAGTGCTGGACGAAGTACACAAATTATGTACTTAAGTAAAAGTAGAGACACACTAGATAAAATATTACTTGAGTAAATGTACAAATGAATTTGTCTCCAAATGTACTTAAGTATCCAAAGTACTATTATTTATTATAGCTATAAATGTCACACTATATATATATATATATATATATATATATATATATATATACACACACACACACACACACACACACACACACACACACACACACACACACACACACACACACACACACACACATACACACAGGTAGTCCTCTACTTACGATGGAGATACGATAGGGGTAGTTGTAAGTCGAAGATGGTTCTATGACTGACAGTCTTTTCTGCCCTATGCTGATTTATAATTAAAATTTTCTGCTCTAAACTGATGCCGTTCCTCCTCTTTATTTTCACTACCAGCAGGAGACATACTTGGGGGCTTTTTTTTTAAAACCTGCTTTTATCAATAAAATTGCTTTTTTTCTTGAAACAGAAGAGAAAGAGAAAAAAACACAGCGAGAGTGGGGCATCTCACAGAGATACGCTCAACCCAGCTGCGCATCCAGCATACTGTACCGCGGTAAAAAAAACTATTTGGGGTCACCGGGACAGGTGTCTGCATTTTACAATCCTGTTCCGCAGAATATATATATATATATATATATATATATATATATATATATATATATATATATATATATATATATATATATATATATATGTATGCACGATGTGCAGACTTTTCCTGTCCCGCGCCTTTCTTACGCTTTTTTCCCAGTTATTATTTAAAGCCACGATTGATCCTCTATGACTTAAAACTTCACTCGCTACACTATTTATAAAATTATTTAATTTTAATAATAAAACTTTTAGCCACTCATTAATAAAAAGGAACAACTGATTTTCCGAATTGTAGTTGAGTAAAAAGTTAAATATTTGACTTTGAAATGTAGTGAAGTGAAAGTAAAAGTCTCCCCAAACAGAAATACATGAGTAAATTACAGATCCTGCTCTTACCTTTGGTGGAACCTCTTCATTAAGAGACGGTTCAGGTGTCTCATGGCTCCGAGACTGGGAAAGTGACAGAGGGTGTGGATGCTCAGAGCGTGTAGGATGTGCAGGGTGCGCTGGGTGGTGTGGCTCCTGAGAGCGCAGATGGAGATGTGCAAAATTAGGGACCGGATCGCTGAACGAATGGGAACGGGACACGGGGGGAGCGGATGCGTTGTTCTTTAGAGCGGCCAGGTGAGACCACTGGACCTTGCAGAAGGGAAAAGAACAGAAGGAGAGGGGTGTGTGGGTGGGGGGTGTGAAGGGGAGAGAACACCAGAGACACAGTGAGACAGAAAGGCGTGATCACAGCCAAGAACACAAAATGCACGATGGAAGCAATGCACATTCTCTGGATGACCACAGTCATCTGGTATCATACAGCCATTTTCATAGCAAAGTATAGGTGAGTCACATCAGAAACAGACGAGGGGGATGTTGGGCATTACCTGTGGTTCCATGGGCTTGTGCATGCTCGGGGATTCGGATGAAGCGTTCCCGTTAGAATAAGGCTCAGACGAACGAGGAGGTACCGGCGGCTGCTTGGGTGGCGCTGTCTGAGGCGAGCCCTGATGGTTCTTGCGATATCTTTCATCAGCCTGTCACAAAGGAGATTCATTGGTTTTAATGAGGGTCATGTCAACCGGAATTGACAGTCGTTCCAAACCAGGAGACTATGCATGCTGGCTGGTGTTTATTTGCTCTCAGCAAGCTCATATAAGAGAGGGACAAAACAGACAAATTGTTAGGACATTGTTGCTCTGGCTTATATACAGCCATGTTTCATGCTCATTTATAAAAAAAAAAAACAAACAAACAAACAAAAAAAAAAACTTATTAAACTTTTTTAAATATTAAGACAACCAAAGTCTTTCCTAAGAGGTGGAATTCACAGCCAAACCGTGACATGCAGAACAAACTAGAAAAATGGGAAAATAAGTCTTTAAAAACTAATAATTACCAATGATCAATGTAGGTCAAGTTGAAAAGAAGAAAAAAAAAAAAAAACTTATACTACATTTATTTAACTATATTTAAATTTCAAATATGTGAGTTTAGTTTACACAAGAAAGCAAGACAAGACATAAAGGGAGACAAGGTGAAGGTGGGGTTCTGGTACATGACTGTGGTGGTGAGCAAAATGGTTTTCTTTCTGGATGAAAACGTTTATAATCCAATTTTAATTGTGTAAGTGCGTACGAACATACGCCTTCCACTGACACGGTGCCCAGGCAAGCAGTAGAGTGAGGACATGCACCTAAACCTGTTCTACATTTTAACTGTTGCAAAAAAACAAACAAACAAACAAAAAACGATAAAATACAATTGGAACTTCGGATGTCTGGTCTTTTATTGATTGATTGATTAATTGATTTTTAACCCTAATCCTCTAAATGCATGTGTAAGTTCACTGATTTTCTTTGACAGTGTATTTAACGTCTAAAGGATTTTTTCCCCTATTTCTTTTATGTCTCCATTGTTTTAGACTGCAAGCAGTCACCTTGTCAGTGGAAAAAAAAGGTGTGAGAGTATGTTTATATTGTACTTAATCATTAATCAGACATAATTTGCATTAAGAATAAAGCAAAATGTGATATGAAAAATATCAATAAGATATTGATGCTTATTATATGATTGGTAAAGAATTTTAATCTCAATGTTTTGCCACTTCCACCAGCACACTTTTTTACCTAATAGCCTGTAAGTTAAATGTTCTTCACATGCAACACTGAGCCGAGGTTAGCTCGAGAAGCCAGAATAGCAGCAGGCAACAGTGGGCGGACCAACGGGATGGCTTTTCACCTCTCTGACTGGCTGGGATTCAGACACCGGGCCACTTGTTGGCGTTGACTGGACGAGGGGGTCGTCAGTCCTGTCTGTCTCACTCACTGGCTGTGTGATTAAAGGGCATGAGTCCATAGATACACTTCCAGCCTGTTCCCTGCTCTCATCAATAAGGGCTTCAATCCCATCTACAGGTTTATTCTGCTCTGAATCTGGATTTACACTTTGCTCACTCTCAGTCTGACGTGGAAGGTCAGCCCTTGGCGTGCACTCATCTGTGTTAGAGTTAACTGGGGTATCAGAGCTGTCTAAGGGGCGTGCTTGGGGTAATTTTGCCCAGTCGGGCGGGGTCGTGAGGGAGGAGGTACGCTGTGTCGGCCCGTGCTTCAGGGACAGCAGGTAGGCCTGTTCCTGCTGGAGCTGCCGCTGCAGCCTCTCCGCCTTCCGCTGCTCTTCCAGCTCTCGCCATTTGAACTCCTGAGCACAGAGTGTAGCTCCATGAAAAAGCTCCACAATTATTGAAGTCATTTCCATGCCTCTTAAATCCTTACATGTGCTGGTACACATACTGCTAATACAATAGGTTGCTTTGTAATTATAGTCAGTATGTTCTATAACATGAAATTCTGTATTTGAGGCAAATATTACTGTATAAACACGCTCTAGAGTCAGAGTAAATAAACACTGGCTTTAAAACAGGCTTGCTTTAGTCAAATTTCAAGACTTTTTAAGGCCTTTTAAAACCATTAAGAATAAAATTTATGACCGATATATCACAAAATCTAAAACATGCACACAGATATTAGCAACTAGCCCTAAAAAAACCTTAAATTCAGTATTTATTTTAAAGCCAAGTATCACTTAACTTGCACTTCCCCAAATCTGAAAAATATAATCCATTTCACGTCTGTGGTACAATCCAAGAGAGATTCGCAGCAATACCTGTAAGATGATTGACTGTTGCGTGTTGGTCTCGTTTGTAGTCGCAAATCATCGAATTATATTTGGACTAGCGAAAGAAAAACCAAGGAAACAAAGAAAAAAAAATTCTAAAGTGCTGCGGACATTGAGCATAAAAAGTGGCGTTACATGGACATTGGAAAATTAAGACCCGTTTAAAATTATTTAATGCCTCGAACAGCGAATTTACGACTTCTTTTTTTAAGCCCTAAAATTTTAATTTTAAAATTGAAGGCTTTATTAAGACTCTGCGAAAGGTTCCCTGGTGGTCTAGTGGTTAGGATGCGGCGCTCTCACCGCTGCGGCCCGGGTTCAATCCCCGGTCAGGGAACCAACCCCAGCCATTAGGGCTGCGCAAGCCTTAGTGCCGGTCCCAAGCCCGGATAAATGGGGAGGGTTGCGTTAGGAAGGGCATCCAGCGTAAAAACGTGCCAAATCAAACATGAGGATGGTCCGCTGTGGCGACCCCTAATGGGAGAAGCCGAAAGTTTTATTAAGACTCTGCGAAAACCCTGTAAAACTATAGCCAAAATATTCTTGACATTTCAGTGAGCTAAATTGAATGGTCTTGATGATGGGTCTGTAAATATTCTTTTCACAGATTAATAAGCTCACAGTTAGTAAATAATTTGAGAATCTAATTTTTGCTTTAGTGCATGTGGTCCTGTTTTAAAACTGTAAGATCTCTACGAGGACAAACAACGGTGAGAAAACTTGTTTCCGGCTGCTTACACAAAACCACTTTTCCCAAACATGAAAACGTCGCTTTACAAGCTTCTAACTAGTAATTTAATGAAATACTGTATTTGTTTATGCACTGGTGGACATGTGATGGACAGAAATGAGAGGAAGAAATGAGGAGAAGGTCAACAAAAACCCTGAGAGAGAAGCATTTAACTTTGTTTGTCCTGTATTAACTCATTTCCACTTTCTCCCCTGAGATATTGTGCAGCCTGTTTATAGCATAAACATCTCTCTGTAAAGACAAGAACAATGACTTTGGCCTAACCACAGGAGAGAAAGGAATGGAAGGAAATCCCCTGCTCTTCCTGCTGGGCATTTCCTGTGGCAATGTCATGAGACTACTCATATAATTATACAGATTAAACCTTCTCCCTCTGAGAACGTACGATATACTGAACATGACTGATGACACCATTAGAAATCTAACTGACTCTGATCTTGTGTTGAGCTCAATGACATTTTAGCTTAACAGAACAGGCCAGAAATAACACGGAGCTCCCAACAAAACTAAACCAAAAAAAACGGACTGTGTTCTAAGGCATTTTGTGAGAGAACCTGAGAAGGAAAGTTCAGAGATCCTACCAGTAACATGGCCTGCTCGTGAAGCAGCTGCTGCTGAAGGATCTCGAGATGCCTCTGCTCCTCTTCCAGCTGACGGCGGATATATTCCTGTCGATCAAACGTGTCGAGGTTAGACTCGGCTCAGCATAAAAAGTGTTTTTCCTTTTGATTTGATTGGTCGCACAATAAAGAGCACAGAATTTCCACTCTATAATTCATGTAAATATATAAATAATTACATAGAAATATCTGCTGCTCTTGAAATTCTTATCACTTTGTGCACCTAAATGTTCAAAAACTCTAAGATTCCTTGTTTTCCTAGAATTATTATAAGCAGGGATCTTTTTTTTATCTATTTATTTTTTTTGTTATAGTGGTGGAAATGACATATTACCCTGTCTGTTATAAACATATTTCAAGTTGATTTCAAGTGAATGGGTTTAATCCAAACCTCAGTAAAAACAAGTAGACTATAAGTAATGTCTCCTTGGACCTTACAGGAAAAAAAAGGGGCACTAAATAAAACTGGGGCAATAAATAGCTACATTAATAGTGTACACATTTAATAAGCCAATATTTGTACTGACAGTTTGTGCGGTCCCTAAACACAAAACAAGACAATAAGACAATGTCTAAAATATACCTAAACAACCACTGCTATGGCAACAATAAAGAAAGATGAAGATGTCTGGAAGAGGACTTTCAGGGAAGCAGACATTTTCCGTTTTGCGATCTTCGTTCGAGATTTGCAAAATCACCACCACTACGTCTACAGTTAAGTGCCACTTGCATGACCACAAGCTGTTTCGAAGGTGTGTGTGAAGAAAGTCATTTCTTTCACCTAACCACAAATGTAATCACCTGAAGTACAACACACTCTGAAAGGAACCGTGTTCTTGGGCAGATGAGACAAAAATAGCAAGTTTTCGACGACACTGGGTTTGGCAGAACAACAAGGAGAGTTATTCACTAAAGAACATCATCTGCACTGTTAATTATGGCAGAGGTTCTGTGCTGAAAAGCCTCTAAAAGCCCTGAGAAACTTGGTACAATACATTAGATTTAAAATTAGTCAGTCTGACTTAACCAAGAAACAATAACTGTGTCACGGGTGAACCTTCCAACAGATCAATTAGTAAAAAAAAATAAATAAAAAAAGAAGGATTTTCAAATCCATGCTCCAAACTCAATCATCACAAAATAATCAGTGCTATTAGACTGGTGATAGATGCAATAATTATGCACATTACTTAACTTTCAATCTAGACTGCATCATGCATATCTAACCGTTTTGTCTAACCGTAATGCATTTATTTTTTCCATTACAAAAAAATGGCATCCTCGAATTCCTAATACTAGCGTCGACCACAGAGACAACTCGGTTATCTGAGAAATTGCAGGAAAAACAGGCGCCTTGTCCGATTACCTGCTCGCGATCATTCCGTCTTTTCTCTTCCTCTGCCCTCCGGCGCTCGTCCTCCTCTTTGCGCCGGCGCTCCATCTCCTCTATTCTCCTTTTTTCCTCCTGCTCCCGCCGCCTCTGCTCACGCTCCTGCTGCCTTCGCAACTCTCGCTCACGACGCTGTTGCTGTAACACGCCAGGAGATAACAACAGTGAGTGCATCGTGCACAGGAAACTCAAAGTTGACAAATGTTTTAAATGAGCAACACGATATTTGGGTTGAGGCGATTTTTTTTAACTAGAACTCTGTCTGTGGACCTGGTTCAGCTCTGGAAAAGTCTCATAAGATATAAATGTATTTACATGTCTTGTCCAAAGATGAACAAAATACACATATGCATGCAGGGTGCACCCTGCAACTTTCCCCAAACAAAACAGTTCCATCAAAAGCGCTTGGCTGATGATGCTGATAAGGGCTGAGAACAGAATGGCTTTCATAATCTCCTTTTTTAACAGGCCAAACTTAAACTCGGTTATAAAAAAAAAGAAAGAAAAGCTGTTTAATATTTGTCAGATGTACTTGTTTTAACAGCACAGTGAAATTCTTTCTTCGAATGTCCCTGCGATGTTATGGGGTCGGAACACAGGATCAGTCATGATACAGCGCCCCCTGGAGCACAGAAGGTTAAGGAGAAGCCTGGCGATACCGGGGCTTAAACCACTGACCTTCCATTTACTAACCCAGAGCTTTTGCTATGGTAGCCTGGGTTTGCTATGAAAACCCTCTGAACACTCTAGCAGGATGCAAAATGACAAAGAACTAGCCCCTTCAAAAGTATTGGAACAGAAATACAGATTCTATTTTTTGCTATGTACTAAAAACATTTGGGATTGAGATCAAAAGTCAAATAGGAGACTCCTTAGAGAAAACTTTGGCCTTTGGTTTTCTGTTTTTTTTTAATTAGCACGAACAGACCCGAATTTTAACTGTCATTGCTTAATGTTAACATCTACATGTAGGACATGGTCTTGGAAACCATCCCTCGCTTACTATAACTGCGTCAAGCTGCCGACCCACTATGGACGTTAAACTGTTGCACCGCCTTATGCAATGCCTTTTCAGACTTGTACAGCAGCTTCCTTCCGTTGTTGGGTTTTTTTTGTAGGGGGGGATGGTGGTTGGGGGTTTCCCCACTTCAAGCTCTTCTACAAACATGCCAGCTGTGCGAAGATTTGGTCTAAAACCACCCTCTCCCCCCAATGATAGTACTTTGTAGTTTTGCCAGCATGTTTTTAATAATCGACATGCAGCATGATGATGTTCGCAATTAGATTGAATGGATTTCTTGTAAATTTGCCGACATAGCGTTTCCGTAGTCTTTGTCAGATTGTTCCAAAAAGCGAATCGCACAAGTCCAGTCGCTGAAACGACCTCCACCAGGATTCACAGCATGTTGGATTATGACCAAATGATTTAAACGCTCTCTAAACCGTCACATACTCAGGTGTTCCCCCTCTCATTTACCTCCTCCAGGCGTCTCCTTTGTTCTTTCTGCTGCTCTATACGTTTCTGGCGCTCAGCCAGCAGTTGGCGCTTGTATTCCTCCTGCTCGCGGAGCTGCTGTTCCTGAAGGAGCTGTTGTCTCTTCAGGGCCTCTGAGCGCTCCTTGTTTTCCTGCTGCAGCCGGATGAAGTCCCGTCGCAACGTCGATTCGCCAGGTACATTCACGATAGAGCTGTGAGAAAAGAAACAGAAAGTAGTATTAAAAACATTCTAATAATCCCGGCTGACAGTTTCAAATAGCTTCTTTTTTTTCTTCAGAGTAGATTAATTATAAGATCATTGAGCAGCCATCCTAAAAACCTTGCAAAGAGCTTTAAATTATGCTAAAGAGTGTTGTTCTTAATGGGTTTTTTCCTCCATCACTGTCATGTTGCAGAACGGGACACTAAAACATAACAGACTTTGCTGCTATTTTCAGCTATTTACACACACACTTCGCTCAAGCGGAAGTAGAAGGACAGATACTTATGTTTAAAAAATTCTCTGGTAAAAGTTGCAATACTGAACTTTTTAACTCAAGTTAAAGTAAAGAAATTTGGACTCTGACATGTACTTAAGTAAAAAGTAGTGATTACTACTACCGGTTTTAGTGGCACGCTGGTAACTGGACCTCACGTCATATCACCACATCACATTATATATTAATACAAAAGAATCAAATGTTATCTAATGAATGTATCCAGGCTGAATAACCACCATATAGAACACAAGCAGAGAAAAACGATCAGTGATCAGGAAGGTCTCTGTTCTCGGTCATGTTTACATCGCTGACTCCCTCTGTCTCATCCACGTTAACCCCAGACGTCTTGTTGCCTTCTGCCCTGCTCATCGTGAGCTTCGTAAACTAGCCTACGTCTGTGGTGTGTGAGAGCCAAGAAATTATACACCAGTGGCAGATTGAAAAAGCAGCGCAATGACAACAAATCGGGTTGACGGTCTGAAAACGGCACGCAACGAGAAGAAAAAAAATATTGATCGTGTCACCGAATAGATTAAAACTGAAGTAATGAGCTTGTTTTAAAAATGAAAGAAGTAGAAAGTATTGATACGAGAAAATTTTATACTGTAACGAAGTATGTGCAGAGGAGGGACATGGGGTACATCGGTAGGAGAATGCTGAGGATGGAGCCACCAGTAAGAAGGAAAAGAGGAAGACCAAGGAGGAGGTTTATGGATGTGGTGAGGGAAGACATGCAGATGTAGAGGACAGGGGGGTATGGAGCAGAAGCATCACTACAACATGATGCTACCACAGTTATGCTTTATTGTGGTTCCGAGTGAGAAGCAGTGTAGGTTTTCTGCCAAATGTAGAACTTCATGGGAGAGGTTAACCAAGGTGTTCTTTGTTCATTTTGGCCATGGCACAAATACAGTGGGAATTAAGCCAACACTTTGTGGTATAAACAAATTACTTATGCTGGTAACACAACACACTAGGATTTTTACCTAAGCATCTTAGGCTTCATAATGTGTAATTGAAAGTGGAAAACAAATTAATCAACCATTCGGTTTAGCAATAATTGCGTAAAATATTAAAAGTACCTAGGTTCTCCTTCCTGCTCTGGAGCCTCATCCTCTTCGTCTTCACTTAGACTCCAATCGTACTCTGTCTCATCTGCTAAAACAGTGGTGCAAGTAATTCAGTAAACTCTGAATAATCCAATTTGGACATCTGTAGTTACATAACGCAGAATCCATTATCATTAAGAAACTTTAGGTGAAAATAAAGAACAGGTATAAATAAAAGCCGGGGTCAAACCTTTGTCCCCTCGCTTCTTGCGTGTGTGGTCGATGTGGTCTTTAAGCTGGATGCGGACCTGCCTCTCGTTCGGCTGGTCTCTGATGAAAGGGTGTTTCAGAAGCTGATCGGTGGGTGGCCGCTGGGTGTAATTCTTCACTAAACAGTTCTCAATAAAATTGATGAACTTCTTGGACCTGGTGAGAATAAAATAAAAATAGAGTATTAAATATGAACATGAGATAAAAGTAGAAACCTTCTTTTGGGAAAGTTTCATAAGCCACTTGTCTAGACAGATTTTCAGGAAGTGTGTCAGTATACAGTGCGAGATGTGACATGGACGTTGTACTCAGTGAGAGAAAGAGGTCAGCCTTGAAACTGTCAAGAACCTCCTGCATTTCAGTTTTATGGCTGAAGACAGAGGGTTGTATCATGGAAATTGTGAGATCAGCCAGCCAAGGTTATACGAGGCACAAGGAAAGACCTTTGTGTTCTGATTTACTCCATTAGCGCATGCTAAGCTAGTGAGGCACGGTGGTTAATGAGAAAATCGTTATGAACAGGATGTATATTAGCACTATTAGCTCTTGCATCAAGTCTGAAGAATTCTCCAATAAAGAAACCTTTCACTACAGGCAAATGATTCATCATTATCCGGAAAACAGACCTTATAAGAGTCAATAGGAGGCGCCGCATTCAGGTTCATCCATAATTATACAAGTGCAAAGCTTTTTTTTTTTTCCATAACGCTCCTTTTGGCAAGTGTTTCAGCTTCCATAATCACCTTATTATATCTGGATAATGCAGTAAAAACCAATCACCACATTCCTGACATTCTAGCCAGGCCTTAGAACCAAGTAGTAGAAGACCTAGATGGCTGGATACTTCATAACGACACTGACATAAAGCTAACAAACATGCTGCAAAAAAAACCCTATAAATGTTAATCATTATAATTGATGGGGCCATGATGTGCACATAAAAAAAAAAAAATTAAAAAGGGCCAATTGTTCAAGAACCTTACCATTTTTTGGACTTCAGACGGGGAGGTGGATTTCTTGGGATGAGGAAAAGAGCTCGCATCGGGTGCATGTCACAGAGTGCTAAACAAGGAAAGGGAGGATTATCACATTTTTACAAACTCTCCCTGGCAACCATAAGTTAGAGTATAACCTATATTTCAAAAATCCTACTGAGGTGGACAGTAGCTTGGGTACTTAAATGGATATAATATCCAGTCTATTAGTTTTGCATTCACAGTTCAAACAACCAAAAAAAAAAAATACAATCACTTTTGCAAAACAAAACCTTTTTGGTTCATTCTGTACGTTTTAATATAATTCACTTCACTATATACATTGTTACATTAAACGCTTTGAATCATCAGTCGAGACTCGATCTGGAGGATTGTAGAAGATTGTTTTCAATCTTTTTCAAAATTCTGGTCAACAATTTTACCTAGGGCTCAGAAACAATGTGCTGCTTTAAAAACTGTGTTATAATCCATTATACTGAATACATTCTATTCTTCCCTTAATGAACATTAATGTACTTGACAGACATCAAACTGCTTTGTGTTTTAGATTTTCTTCCTAGTCAGTTTTGTTTTCTGGCCTGGTAGGTCAGCTAAATAAGAAATCAGAGGTCTGTCCACCCCAATATCATATAAGCACATGCCTGTATATAATGTACAGATCAACGTGTAAGAATACGTACGGGGAGCTCCCTCTGCCATTTCAATAGCAGTGATTCCACATGACCACAGGTCACTCTGCACAAAAATACACAATTAGTGGTGTTGGTGGTCATCATAATCATTAGAATAAACCACATCACGATAAAACCTAATAGTAAAAACATTACTGAAGCCAGTTAAATAAACCTACTCTGTAATCGTAGGTTGCGTCGGGGTTTTCGTCGCAGGCGATGACCTCGGGTGCCATCCAGTAAGGCGTGCCGATGAAAGTGTTCCTCCTGCCGACTGTCCGGTCCAACTGGGCGCTCACGCCAAAATCAACTGGAGGGAATCGCACAGAACAAGATGAAGCAGACGCTGGGATACGGCAGTAAGATGATTTTCTCCCGAAGGTTTATTTTCATTTCACACAATTACATTAACAACTTCTCTCACCTAGTTTGACCTCGGCGTTCTCTGTGAGCAGGACGTTTTGGCCTTTGATGTCACGGTGGATGACGTGATGTGCGTGTAGATGGGCCAGACCCTGAACACACAAGGTAATGACGACATGTATTAAGGTATGGAGTTCCGACTGGTGCATTTAATGCACACTTTAGGAGTAATAAGTAGAAATTTGGGATACATAGCAAACTGTAGAATTCAGTCACGACAATCCAATGCATCTAAAATGGACTGGATACGGTAGAGGATTGTTTTACTTGCAAGCCATTTAGTAAACAATATCTCATTATATTTGAATTAAAAAGATTATTTTTAATGTTTAAAATCTAACCAGACCCCTGGGAAAAAAACCTGAGAAAAAAAAAAGCTCTTGTAACATAGAAACTGCAGGAGAAGAAAGTTCAGATTGCGCAACATGTATTTCATGCAGCAACGATTAAACCTCTTTTCGTAATTAAGGGTCATAAAAATCTCACTATAAGCTTTTAAAGCACAAACTCTACTTCATTACTACACGTGCACAGACCTATTCTACGTTCTTGTACTGCTGCCTTTTATAATAAATGCCGTGTTCATAAGAAAAAACAAACAAACTGAAAAACATGCTTAAATCTACTAACTCTGAGGATCTCTCGTGAAATGTAGGCGATCCAGTCTTCCTTCAGGCCGTTCTTTGTGTTCTTCACAAGGTCTGTGATTGAGCCAGCTCCACAGAATTCCATCACCAGCTAAAGCGAGACACAATAAGTAAGGGGGGGGTATGGGAAAATCATCAGTGATTGAGTGGTATGAGGTTGCCTGGTGCCAAAATGCCAAGTGTTTCCTCATACCACAAGCCAATATATTTTATTTTTATGAAAAAATTTGGCAGCAAATTTTTTGTTGGAAGCCAATAAGTATATAAATAAATAGCATGCCATGTTTTATCTGTTAACAGTTGCATTTACTGCCGGAAAAAAAATATATATAAATAAAAAATTTTACAGAAATCCTGAGGCCATGCTTCTGTGTGTGTGTGTGTGTGTGTGTGTGTGTGTGTGTGTGTGTATATATATATATTTATAAATTTTTTTTTCTTATCACCACAATATATTATATTCTTGGCATTACAATTTTTTTTTTTTTCTTGTGTCAGAACTTGTGTTATAACGACTTCAATCTCAACCTAAAAGCCCGCTTTCTTAAGACACAACCGTATCACGTGAAAATCACGAGAATGTTTCTGGTGTATATCATGGAACACGACTGAAATCTCTATCAATGTTGCTAATTTCCTGCAGCAAATATGGACTTTATCTCTGCACTGAGAGTGAGTGTGTGTGTGTGTGTGTGTGTGTGTGTGTGTGTGTGAGAAAGAGAGAGTGTGAGTGAGTGAGTGAGTGAGTGAGTGAGTGAGTGAGAGTGAGAAAGCGCCATTTCAGTTTGTGCGAGTCCCTGATTAAAGTAAAAGCAAATACGCCCATCCATGATGCTGCAATGATGCTGCCTCTAGAACATAATACACAGAAAAATGAAGCTCTGATCACAGTAGCAATGTTTATGTTAAGATCGTGAGAAAATAAAGTTGCGATCACGAGAAAACAAGAATGAAAAAAAAAAAATTATAATAATATAAAAAAATATATATTATAATGCATGGCCTTCTAGGACTTTGGTAAAGATGTTGCGCTAGTGGAAAATCAGAAAACACAAAGTCCTCCGTTGTGAAGTCTTTCCTTTAGTGGAAAGCCTACTGATATTACAAAGCACTGACACGGGGGCTTCCTTACAGGAATGTTTTATCGTTCAATAACATTTATTATTAGTTCTACCCTGCAAAAGTATAACAAATTATTCAGTTCATTCGAAAATTAATAAAAAAAAAAAAAAGCCTTTTGACTGATTAAGGAAGGTTAAAGAATTCAGCAGTACATCTATATTATATAGTCCTCATATTTTCTAAAAACTGTTTATAAAAAAAGAAAAAAAAAGAAAAACAACACACACAACACACACGCACCACTATATATATATATATATATATATATATATATATATATATATATATATATATATATATATATATACACACACAGGGAGTGCAGAATTATTAGGCAAGTTGTATTTTTGAGGATTAATTTTATTTGAGGATTTAATTTGAACAACAACCATGTTCTCAATGAACACAAAAAACTCATTAATATCAAAGCTGAATATTTTTGGAAGTAGTTTTTAGTTTTAGCTATTTTAGGGGGATATCTGTGTGTGCAGGTGACTATTACTGTGCATAATTATTAGGCAACTTAACAAAAAACAAATTCATACCCATTTCAATTATTTATTTTACCAGTGAAACCAATATAACATCTCAACATTCACAAATATACATTTCTGACATTCAAAACCAAACAAAAACAAATCAGTGACCAATATAGCCACCTTTCTTTGCAAGGACACTCAAAAGCCTGCCATCCATGGATTCTGTCAGTGTTTTGATCTGTTCACCATCAACATTGCGTGCAGCAGCAACCACAGCCTCCCAGACACTGTTCAGAGAGGTGTACTGTTTTCCTCCTTGTAAATCGCACATTTGATGATGGACCACAGGTTCTCAATGGGGTTCAGATCAGGTGAACAAGGAGGCCATATCATTAGATTTTCTTCTTTTATACCCTTTCTTGCCAGCCACGCTGTGGAGTACTTGGACGTGTGTGATGGAGCATTGTCCTGCATGAAAATCATGTTTTCTTGAAGGATGCAGACTTCTTCCTGTACCACTGCTTGAAGAAGGTGTCTTCCAGAAACTGGCAGTAGGACTGGGAGTTCAGCTTGACTCCATCCTCAACCCGAAAAGGCCCCACAAGCTCATCTTTGATGATACCAGCCCAAACCAGTACTCCACCTCCACCTTGCTGGCGTCTGAGTCGGACTGGAGCTCTCTGCCCTTTACCAATCCAGCCACGGGCCCATCCATCTGGCCCATCAAGACTCACTCTCATTTCATCAGTCCATAAAACCTTAGAAAAATCAGTCTTGAGATATTTCTTGGCCCAGTCTTGACGTTTCAGCTTGTGTGTCTTGTTCAGTGGTGGTCGACTTTCTGCCTTTCTTACCTTGGCCATGTCTCTGAGTATTGCACACCTTGTGCTTTTGGGCACCCAGTGATGTTGCAGCTCTGAAATATGGCCAAACTGGTGGCAAGTGGCATCTTGGCAGCTGCACGCTTGACTTTTCTCAGTTCACGGGCAGTTATTTTGCGCCTTGGTTTTTCCACACGCTTCTTGCGACCCTGTCGACTATTTTGAATGAAACGCTTGATTGTTCGATGATCACGCTCAGAAGCTTGGCTATTTTAAGACTGCTGCATCCTCTGCAATATATCTCACTATTTTTGACTTTTCTGAGCCTGTCAAGTCCTTCTTTTGACCCATTTTGCCAAAGGAAAGGAAGTTGCCTAATAATTATGCACACCTGATATAGGGTGTTGATGTCATTAGACCACACCCCTTCTCATTACAGAGATGCACATCACCTAATATGCTTAATTGGTAGTAGGCTTTCCAGCCTATACAGCTTGGAGTAAGACAACATGCATAACGAGGATGATGTGGTCAAAATACTCATTTGCCTAATAATTCTGCACTCCCTGTATATATATATATATATATATGCTGTATATCACAAAAAATAATTAAAAAATAAATAAAAACACAACTCACCCAAAGCTGGTCATCATGTCCTGGGGGACTCTTTTTAATGAATGCGCCATAATAGGTGGCAATGTTTCTGTGATGTGAATATTTCTTTAGCATGTTGATCTCAAGCTTAATCTCTTCTTCTTCATCCTAAAATCACATTAAATGAGATATGGAGTTAAGCCTGACATAATTAGCCTGGACACAGTTTGTGCTAATTCCATTTACAAAGGCACTACAGGAAGTCTTATGTGATTCGGCCTGTGACAGATGGATTCACATAATGAGATGAGAAACAGTCTGGTTTCGATGCTAACCAACGCATGATGAACAACCTCCTTTTGAAATTTGTGTAATTGGCTCTCTTCCTATAAAAACCTCAAAATGGCACATTCGTTACAAAGACAAAAAAAGAAAGAGCGTAATCCGTTTAATCACGGTTTATAGAAATTAGGGGTAATTGATTAGCCTGGTTTTGCCACGTCGGCCTTTAGTCGTTTTTCAAAGCGGTATAAAGAAATAAACGCCAAGATTTTCCTAATGAACGCTGTGAGTAGAGCAAATAAGCAGGATTACTTTACTGGCACAAGGATTTCATATTAGATGCACCGTTTTTATTATTTGGTAAACAAATCATTTAAGGTGGTAGGACTTCATGTTTGGACTCTTGGGGAAAAACAGCTGGCACGCCTTCAGAGATGATGCGCTATGTCTGGAACATTGACCGTTCACCAGGATGTAAGACGGCGGATCCACCCAATTATCCACTGCCATTACGGAGTGAAAAAATGCCGTTGACCGCAGTCGAGCTCTTGACTCCTTCGCCGCGTATTATGGTTAATTTAAAACATTCTGTTTATCCATGAGTCATGTGCACCAGGGATGAGGCATGCTTTTACAAAGGCTTTCTGTCTAAATGCAATTAAATAGCCTCTGCTGCTAGTCTGGTTAGCTGCAAAGAAATCTGGTCATAGCACAATTGACTAATTCATTATTAACCGTTCCCTGCTGATATTCACTTTAAAAACCAACAAACCATCTAATAGCCCTTGACAGTACATTCTTCAGTGAAATTAAAATAAAAGTACTGCTCACTAGAACATTTACGGAAATATTATTTCATGAAGAAAAATCGAATCAAATCACAAGTATGACCAGAGTATGGAGACCTAGTTGAAAACATTTCTTCTATCGGCTCCTGCATGGAAAATGTCTGCCCTATTGGCGAGTTTTTACGAGAATTTTAACTATGCCACAGCCGTTTAGAGCCCGAGGGAGGAAAACAAGCTGTGCTCTTAAGGTGGGAGGGACTGTATACTCTTTCTCCCTTGTCAATCACTGATGTAGTCGCCAATCACTGTCATCAGTGAGCTCGCATATGTGGAAGAGGGTAAATAGCACTTTCCTGCCTTCTCCCATTCGAGGCAACATGAGCAGCAGTTCGTAAAGGTTTGGTCAGCTCGGTTCCTGTGTTTTGTAGGAAGCATGTGTTAACATTCATTCTCTTTGTTTTATAAATGTCACATGACTGGTAGGTGGAAACTGACCACACACAAAAAAAAAAATCTTTATAAATATATAAAAAAAAAAAAAACATGGCTAAACAATCTAAACTAAGACCTTGTTAATATTTTCTGAACAATTTGTTAGCTTTCTAATTTATGTGCAGTTAGAAAATACAATTACCACCACAATAAAGAAAATGCTTTCAAAATATCACAAAAGTGCATTTTTAGAGTGGATTTTCTATGTTCATTGAAGCAATTTGTCAGTGGTTCCCTCACACTGACACACACACACACACACACACACACACACACACACACACACACACACTCTTCCTGAGGCAGTCTGGATTAGCCCACTCTAACGGGTCACATTACATCTGTCACCTGACACTGATGAACAGATGAATACAGACAGAGCCAACTTATGACTGTGCTAAAATATGCTGCCCTTTGCTACTGATCCTATTTCAGAGCCAACAAAGCTGCGCTTACAATAAACCAAAAGAGCAGACTACTGTGTCTGCCATGACGACTAGACAGGCATCTTGCGCAAACCAAAGAGCATATAAATGCAGAAATGCAAAACAAAGAAAAGCAGAAGTATGGCTTGGCTTTATTAATATATACACATGTATACATGATCCACAGTTGGATTTCTCAAGGGTAAATAATAATTCTTATAATACAAAAATAGTGTTTAGAACAAAAACTGAGAATATTCAATATTCAATCATTTCAATTCGGATTCAATGTTAAATCAATGCTGCACTCATGCTCAAGGGGCATCTTGGAGATTTTCAAAAACAACAAAAAAAAACCATGTAAAAAGACCCATCATCATGTCATTTCCACTCAGTGTCAAGTACTTGAAAGTGCAGGTTTACCAGAGTTCATATTCTGTCATCATTTCAACATCGTAGCATTTGTATTACACCATTAAAACCAAGAAATGTGTTACGGCATCAGACAAAGAAAAAGTCAAGTCTGCCTAAAATTTCTCATCATGCTGTGTGCTGTAATCGTGTTTTCCTCCACATCATTCAAAGTGAACTGCTACAGAATGCATTTTAAAACAACTACAACTTCCTAAATTTATTTAGAGCTTTAGCTAAATTCGTGCTAATTTACGGACTCCCCTAAAACACAAATTGACACGAAATCTCTGTTCCAGGAGAGTAACATTTTCCTGAAACGACAAATTTTTTCATATAAATACATGTAATAGTACACGTATTAATACTGAAGTATGGTGCACATGTGTACCGAGTGCGATCCTTGTTTTACGCACTTAGTTAAAATCAGAGTTCCCTCATGAACATGGTCTCCGCCTCGCACATTGAGGGCAGTGTCGCTACTTGATCCCTGCTGGAAACACCATTAGTACTGCTCCTGCAAATGCTGGAAACCGGTGCTATTCCCCTCATCCACTACATTTTGACGACGGTCTAGCGATGTGGATTCGTTTGCGTTTTATGTACAGCTTTAAGAATTTTTCTTAAAAATCTGCGTATCAGGGGAGTGAATAAATGAAGGATGGATGGAATGAATTCACTTCTGAATACATAAATTTAAGGAATAAATAAAAAACTCTCTTGTGTGTTCCTGAAATGCAGACGTTTGTTAAAAAGTATGCTACCATAGGTAGAATGGTCAAGGAGAACAAATGTAAACGATTTCATTTAATCCGTTTCATTTATACCCATTTAATCCATTACTTAAATAACTAAATATAATAAAGTATATTGCATTAACTTGATTTAATCCTTGTTTTTATATATATATATATATATATATATATATATATATATATATATATATATATATATATATATTTTTTTTTTTTTTATTTACACCAGGCATGCATTTGATTTAAAAGAAAAATTAAATAAAAATATATGTTCACAAATGTTACTAATAATAAACAACGTTAATAAAAAATTTTTTTTTTAAACCAAGCAATTTTGTTTTGCATTTCTTCCCCATAACCGTACTGAAATTGAACCGAAACGTGATGAGGTACTTACCGATCTGCATCATTACACCCCTACTATACATTAGAAATCTTTGGACACCCCAACCATTAACAACATATGTGGTGGTTGTTCTTGGGGGCACACACAATATTTAGAATGTGTGTGTGCTATAGAATTACAATTTCCCCTTCACTGAAATCAACAGACCCAAACCTGTTTAATGAAAGCTTAACAAAAGATGTGGTTTTGCTAAGGCTGGAGTGGAAGACCTCCATTAAACTGCACAGAGATCTGATCTCAACCCCACTGACCAGCTTTACGTTAAACTGGACACACTGACTGCACTCTAGCCATTCTCAAGCATCAGTATCTGATCTCACTTATGCCTTTGTGGCTGAATGAACACAAATCCCCACAGTCACACTGCAAAATGTAGTGACAAGCTTCCTAGAAAAATGAGATGTTGAACCAGGTATGTATAGTACGATAATCAGGTGTCCACACACTATAATGATTATATTAGAATCAGTTATACTGCACATGCCTATATTTTAGTCAATGCTGCACATACACTCGACGCAGAACTGAACTGAAACTCACGCGCACACAACTGTGTGACTGATCTGTACAACCCGGACTCAACACACACAATCGTACGCACTTCACACATCCACGTCTTCAGCACCGCTCATATTACATCACCTCATTTACATGCTGTTTTTGCACACCTTTTTCGACTGCTGCTATTGCTTTTGCACAACATCGTGTTTACGTTGTACATTGTTGTTGTGTTGTCTTTACACACTGTTTGCACCAGGTTGCACACGATGCACTTTATGTGGCGAGGACACTAACTAGTCCTAGCCCTGGGTTTTCTGTGATATAGCTTTATGTTGTTAAATGTAGCACCAGGGTTCTGGAGGAATGTTGTTTTATTTCACTGTGTCAGCTATAAATGGTTGAAATGACAATAAAAGCTTCTTGACTTGACATATGTCAATGTGAATCCACTGTAGAAATAAAACTGTCTAACAAGCCAGATATCCTGCAGAGCCTGTTGGAGGTTTGGGGTAGGAACACCCCAGAAAATGTGGTGGTGGTACACACAGACACACAGAGTAGTAATTAAGGGTTGAGAGGGGTATGCCCACCCACGCAGCCCATATTAAGGGTCCACACGTTCAAGCTCAGCAGATCCAGACTAACAGTCTGGAGCTCACAAAATATCTGCCATCCAAAGCAGCAAAGCATGGCCAACTTCAATGTTTTGCAAAAAAAAAAAGTTTTCTTATTCTAGCTGACATTCATAGTGGCTGTATGTTTGGCAATCTGTAATTCCTTGTGAGCCGTTATTGCTGGTTTGCATACGGCGTAAACGATGTGGAATGTTATCGCGGGTCCAATTAAACAGCCCTCCCTCTCTGTTCCCGTGTGGCACAGACTCGCATTAAAAGGGAAACGTCCCATTAATGGCTGAAAATGTCTCCAATTAAAAATAAAAGACCTAACAAGTGTTCAAATGAAAGCTTTTTATCAAGAAAGACCAGCTACATCTAGCAAGTCTTTCTCTACATTTCACTGATATATCTATGAAGCAGTCCGTCCACTCTTAATGCTGTGGATTATATTCAAAACCACATAGTTTTGAGATCCAATTTTTTTTATTCGAATGCAATCAAACCATTGACTCACTTGCCAAAAAAAACAGTTTTGTTTGTACTCCGAATTGAAAACATTGGCTTATATCCAGTGAGAAGACTGTGGGACCAGTTTTGTTGCGGTGTCAGAACTTGTCGAGGACGCTCCTTATTTATGTCATTGAGTTTCATAATAAAGTCTTTCATCATATCTGAGTGTTGCTTAACTGTTTCGGGTGGCTTGGGAATCGGGTAACAAATGATACGCACCCTAACCTCGCTTTGGTGTTTATCAATGTTTAGATTTTTGCGGACGTTTAATCTGATTGCGCCTGTTGAGTCATATTTGAGTGTCTTTGTTCTGAAGCTAGGAGGTTTTAACGTGAACGACACAGGCTGTCATGACTGAAACCAATGCCATGGAAAAAACAATTGGGAAATAACCACATACAGTCAAATTGCTGGACATGCAAAAATCTGAGTGCTGACAAGAAATTTGTTTATTAAACAGATTTGCTCTGAAATCACATCCAAACAAGCTGCTGCTGCTGATGATGATGAGGTTTCATATTATAATTGATCAGCAAAATCATTTTAAAATGCTATAGTGAATACACTTAAACTCCAATAACGTATGCAACATTATGAAGCCTCTCCAGTATTGGCTCTCGCACTGTTAAATGTGTGTTTGCTCTGCACTGGACTGCTCTGAGTGTGTGCGGTTTTAGATACTTTGCATCGTGGTCCATAATGTGGTAAGTGCAATCATGTTCGGATTAGTCTATGTCTCGTTCGGTCCAGCACCTCTGTGCAGTGTCTATGTGTAAATGTGCACTGGTGGTTTGTAACAGACCAGAAACGAATTCCTTGTATGTTTAGGCAGGCTTGGCCAATAAAACCGATTCGCGTTTGAGTAAAGACAAGAAGTTGAGGGAGACCCTCATATCGAATGCGAGACCACGCATGCCTTGCCAACTGGTTAATGGTTAATGTTTGACGGCAAGGAAGTGAAATCGATGTCACAATCGTCATGAGTCATTACAAAGATAAGCGGTTAATGATATGTCTGAATGAAATGCTGAGTAAAATGACTGAGATCTAACCTGTTGTAATGTCTAATTTGGCATTGCCAGCCAGATGTTTTGGTTGGCTGGTTGAAAACAGATTGCGCTATGTCTGTGCATTGCCCATGCTTCTAAGCATGGTTGGAAAATTTATCTAAATCGTTTAACTGATTATTTCTATGGTGAGTATAATGTCTTATCTATACTCAGGTATCCATGGATAGCAAAGTAGCACAGCACGCTGCCTCACATCTCTGGGATCCCTTGTTTGGGTGAAGTTTCACTTATTACATCTCTCAGAAAATGCTTACAGATAAGCTATTAGGTGGGCATGGTGCACGACGATGGTCCAATTTGCTATCCAGGGTGTATTATAGCCTCTCGCTGCAGAATGAATAATTAAATCTGATACAATTGCAGTACTCAGATTAGTTGGCCTTTGTATATGTAGCATTAAAAGTTATATAAACATCAAACCATTCACAGCATAACAGTGAAAGTTGTTTTTTTTAGGTTTCTTTTAACCCCATGCAAGTCCAATAAACACAGGAAGTGGTAAATGTTCTCTCATACCAACAGAATGAACTGTTCTAATCCCTATGAACAAAACCAATGTCACACTTTTATCCAGGACTAATCCATTTCAGATCAACCCTATAGAAGATGACTAGAAATCTGCTCTCTTAATGGATGAAGGCTCCAACGGAGCAATGTATTACTTTACCTCTGTGACGTCCATGACCTTGATGGCCGCCAGCTGTCCTGTTTTGACATGTCGGCCCTGTAGGAGAAAAAAGAAAAGAAACACAGTTGTTCATCCATCTCTCATTGGCACAAAAGTTCTAAGAGGGGAAATTGTGAACTTAGTGAACTGAGAAGTGGTTTGGACAATTATTCCGCAAAAAAAAAAAATTCAGAACGTATTATTACTTCCTCATGTACGGCCAAAAGAGAGTTAACTAATACAAAAACACAGTGACCACATCATTGCCACATTATTGTTGAAAGAACAAATCACAACCCAAAGATGATTTACAATTTCATGCTTTTATAAAACTTAATGTCAGGCTTCCTCTTAGCCGTTAGAAGTTTTACCCCGATCCTGGGCCCTCGTGAAAACATTCCCAATCACTCCTTGGCACATTTCAAGAATTCTCTTCTCTTTTTGGATTTCTCTGACTTCAAACATTGCTCTGTCCTTCACTCATCGCTTAAATAAACAAAGCCAAAAATAGACAGACTCGTCCTTTTTCTGATATCCAAATCCCTGAATAAAAGCACTATTATTAGGCAATTACGAAACCAAGTTATTACACAATCATGAAACCTATCAAAATTTCTAGGGCTTTAACTTGCAGGCACGTGCAGATGTGGGCAAAAATACATCTTTGCTGGGGGAAGAAAAAAAAAAGTGGGACACATCGGAAACACCACCTTTAGAGTGCAGAAAAAAGGTGACTTTGGTGGTAAGTAATCTAAAGAAATTCAGATGTAAACTTATCCCCAAATGAAGGCTCTCTCACAGCACTGTTCTGTCTGACCGTAAAAAGGGTCATTAGGGAAGCAAAGATGAAAAGAGGCTGGGTGGCGTGGAAAGTAAAGCAGTCTTCCTATGTTATGGTCAATCATTGACGCCATGCTCTCTCAAGCGAAGACATTCTGACAATCGATTGGATGTGATAAGCTTGTGTCAAAAAAAAAAAAAAAAAAAAAAAAAAAGAGCTGAACAGAACCTGCTCCAACATAAAAGAGCATCGGGCAGCAGTGAGGTATTAGATTTCTTTATTTTCCCCTCTATACAGAGTTGATAGAAGTGTCAAGTCCTTTACTCTCTCAGCCTCCCGGTTATGAAGAGGGTCAGAGGTCTGGGGGATGACAGACAAGAAACGAAACCAGCTCTAGGATGGATAGATTATGATTGCTTTGTGGGTCAATACGCTGTCCTTGGCAGTTTTCCCAAAAGTAAAGTGGAATTACATCATGCTGCTTCCAGCTTAATGTGTGGAGAGGTGAAGCAATAACATCGAAGCATACTGTGGGAAAATGTAAAACCAGAGGCTGTAAAGAGGTGAATGCAAAACTGGAAACATGTTTTAATTAAAGCAGGGTATAGAGAGGAGGAGGAGGTAGAGCCCAGGCAGAAAATCAATCCACACTTACACACCCTCCTCCTTTTTTTTTTCTTTTGTTCCAAATACATTTCTATAATAAAATCTAAACTTGGGGAAAAAATATTTGCATGCTTCTCGAGCAATTCAAGTTTAACAAGTAATCACTTCACTCCTAAAACTTGAATTGGTAAATGAGAGGAAGCCACACTTCCCTTTTTGGTACGGATGTATTCAAATATAAAAATATATTATTCCTACTAAAAAAAGTACTAAATGACCTTTAAAAATTCTTTGCTTTACTATTTTCTGGCAAAACATAGTTTTTAGACTGGTGGTACTCTTAGCCTGTGACCCGCTATAAGGAAACATTTATTGATGGAGCATTCAAAACACTTTTTTCACTTGTTCTGGATAAGAGTGTCTGCCAAATGATATCATTGTAAAAAATGGTATGTAATACAAATACAGACATAAATAGTCGACAGGCTAGACTATAAAAGCCTGCCAGAAAGCATCACACCAGATGTATGCATTGGTCGAGGATCCCAGAGGGCAAAACAAAAAGGTTTTTTACTTTTATGTGAAGCTTGAAAGGACAGCATGTAGAAGTACATGGACAGCATTAAGTGGTTTCAGCAAAATTCCCAACTCCAACTAAAGTTACCCCTCTCCAACCTCCCCCACATGCGAACACACCTAAACTAAAACTAGCCTATAGCATGTTCATAGAGCAGATCTTACATGCTGAACCGGCAATCCAAAGAACATTAAGTCCAAATCCATGTTTGCAACAATAAATCCCACCACCCAATCAATGGTTTACTCCAGTTGGCCAACCTAAACACTGCCCTAATAAGCCCTGAAATAAAACCAAATTTCTACCATAAGGTACATACATATTAAACTGATTTAATTTATCGATCGCCCACAAAAAAATGTAAAATAATAATTATGTGTGCTCACACGATTGAAATCTGAATATTAAACGTATGAATATCGAATACTAAACAAACACACATTATATGTGAAGTTTTACACCCCGATCTTCTGAAGCCAGTAACTGTAGTGGTTTCTTCACAAAAATCCATTCTGCACAATTGGCAGCGAGGGACTCCGATTTACAAAACTACCCATTTTTAAACACATTATTCATGCTACAGGATTGGTTTAGTCCAGTGGAGAAAAAAAAAAAAACCTACTGAAAGATTGCAGCCCACCAGTTGATCACCTGCAATTTAGAATACTACCATTAAAACAAACCAACGTGTGTTCACTTACACATAGCTGCTTCACCTAATGGTCAAAAAACAGGCACCATTACATCAACATTCTGACTAGTCACTACCTGCAGCAAACATGCAAGTCCAGTTTAACAACCAAAAAGATGAAATATTAAAACAACAAATGTTGGCCAATACTCTATAGTTATTGGTGCAAAAGACGGGATTCTTCGACTGCTCAATCTAAAGAACACCACGGTGATCACGTTTAACAAACGCACCTATAAACCGAGCGCCCAGTCCTGGCAGACCTGGAGCACAGCCAACAGAAAGCTGTGCAGATAAAAGTGGGTTTGTGAGCTCATTGCTTTCTGGAATCCAGCAGGGTTTTTGTGTCGAGTCACTCAAATTTGACTGAGCTGTAAAACTAGTACCAGATGAAATTATAATCACTCGGCACTCTGTACGGCATAAAGAGGGCTTGAGGAACACTTTGAAATGCATTTCAACAACTGTTGAGTGATGAGACGGGTTTTTAATGGCGCAGACAGGAAATCAACTCGTGTCTACAGAGAAAAGATGTAGCCCTTTTCACATCCAAGTGCTACACATGTACCCATTTTTCTCCATTATCTTTACATTGCATTTTGCTGCTAACGCATGCTTCTGGCATGTCCCATTGTGAATTGACCCAGTGTGCGTTTCTGTTCATCTAGATAAAGACGAAGGCCTCTTCAGTGCCTTAGGGCAAACTTTAATGAGTGTGGTTTATCTGGATGGCTCATTAGGATGCACCACCATCAGGCACCACCAGTTTAAGCTCCAGGCTAATCTATTAAATGTGACCCTATTCACACCACCCTAGTGACTTTTAAGCGTTGTTTTGCTGGATTAGTTTAAATTGGTGAAGGGAGGAGGGAATAAAAAACGACCAATAGTAAAGTCATAATTAGAGGGTTTTCCAAATACAGACATTATAGCAGGAACAATTTGTGATCTGCTTGTAATTATATTTTAGCCATATAGTGCGAAAACACACCAGGTCATTTCCGTTTATAAACACAAAAAAAAAAAAAAAAAAAAAGGAGAGAAACATGATGATTTGGCAACAAACCATTTTTGATCAAGCATGGTTTAAAGCCCATCTCTGACACAAAGCTGTAGCAAGCAAAGGAGAAAGAAAATGAGCAAAGAAAATCTGCAGTCTAACTAAAGGAAAAAAAAAAAAAGGTTTTCTTGAGTTTCATTTAAAGAAAGGAGAGGAAGAGAAGGACGGTACCAAGGAAGTCAGTGTCCTAAAATGTCCCAGGCCTCAAAGCGACAGTCACTTGATAGCATCGGGTGTTGAGCACTGGACTTCCCTGAGGAAATGCCAGGAAGAACGAGTCATAGCAAATATTGAAGGGAACCAGCATTCACAGAGAACAGTCAGCACATAAAGACAAAAATGGCTTACTGACAAAAGCGGTGTGGTTTACTGCAAATAAACAGCATGGCTGTAGCGAACAGATTTGCATACGGCACATCAAACAAATAGTTCTGTTCGACCTGAAGCACAAGCAGAACACGGTGCTGTTGTGTGACCCGGTCAAAGTTCTCTACCGGGTCCAGAGCTGAATCGCTGGTATTATACAGTGCGCATGGGTTCAGTGGGAGAGGGTTTGGGAAATCCATTTGACATATAAAGGGAGTCACACGTGAACACAAAAAGGTAACAACACGGAATAAAGGAAATCGGTAAAAAAAAAAAATAAAAAAAATCCACATTCGATGGTAAGGTAAGGTCTTGTACATGATGACTAAAATTACAGAATTGTAAAAAGAAAAACCTTTATCCTCTAAAGACTGGGCAAATCATACTGGCCGAAGTAGCAGTTTCCACAAACGCGTGCACAAAAAAATTATTTGAAAGGAAATCTTAACAATAAGAGACTTCAGAGTGCATGTGGGAACAGGTTGGTATAACCATGAAGGATTATACCAAAGGAAGGATATCCGTGTGTCACGTTTTGTTTTAGCCGCAGCACAAACTCCACCTTCACCATGTTCTATGGCATAGAGCAACAAAATAGATGACGGACATTTCCTCATTTCCTAGCAGATAATATATCACTAGCTCCAGCCCTTTATCCTATATATCAGTGGAAAGACTTGCACAAACCAACAGAGCAGTAACAGGCTACAGCAATTTTTGTGGGTTTCCAGCCACATCTAAAAGAGGCAGAGAGAGTGTGTGGTGATGTCCTGAGTGTAAAGAGGAGACTAAATCAAGTGAGCAACTGTGATAGGCAGGTAAAGCTCCATTAAACCAGTCTCAAAACTGTCTAAAGACCAGTAATGTGGAAAGAGTACATTAGTACATAAGAACGATTCCATCGTTATCCTGTCCCTCATTACTATGTGCATGACTTGAGTAATAAAAATCATTTATAGGGCAAATTGGATTACAGATCATATTAGACAATAACTTAAATCCACCTAAATGTGTTCTTTTGTTGTGTCTACTATTGCCATAAACTCAGTTATTAGTCAAATGTGGACAAAAGTTTGTGGACACCTTTGAAACACTTCATTTTACATTTAGTCTCCATCCGCTGTTATAATAACCTTCACTCTTTTAGGAGTGAGGTACTGATGCCAGGTACGGATGAAGGTCATGTGAGGAGCCCTGAGGTGCAGTAAGTGTTCCAGTTCATCAGAAACGTGTTCAATAGGGTTAACATTTAATGCTCTGTGGCAGGCCACCCAGATCCTCCAGTCAAACCCATGAAAAGCATGTTTTCATGAAGCTGGCTTTGGGCACAGAGGCACTGCCATGCTGGAACAGGTTTGGCTCTCCAAGATTAAGGAGAAGGGAAATTTTGCTACCAGATCCAACCCTATACAAATGTGTCTCGAAATTTGGGATAACAGTTTGGGGAAAGCCCCGCATATGGCTGGAAAAGTCAGATGTCACAGAGATGCAAAACATCTGCCCAGAAGTATGAAATCCTGCTGGGGAAAAATAATCTAATTCAAATCAAAGCATTTAAAAAAAATCAATCTCAAGCCTCAACATTCAAGTGACCTTTTAGCATAGCTGTTAAAATTTCAACCAGAGCAATGGACAAACAACCATGTGTCAATTGCTTCTACAACTCGATATAAATAAATAAAAAAAGTTAAAATACTCTGCATTGTTTGGAAATATCAGTAAAAACTGAACCATGCTGCAGAGATCCAATGTTTATGGGGTCTTCCATGCTGGATTTCTATTCTGTGTTGCTCGATACACACTGTGCCTGATTAAACCCGTGACTAGCATGCTAATTTACATTAGCTTGATTTACCTTCTTTTTACATTGAGTTGTAAGGGAGATTTGGCACTACAGTAGATATTTCACTAACCTCAACAGTCAGAAACTGTCTTTGTCTACTGTATAAAAGATCATACAAGTGGTATGGAAGAATAAATGCTAGATTTTATTTTGTTACAAAACTGAGAAGATTATTTGCAATATTTTTTTAAATCCTGGAACAAATCCCCTAAATCTGGGTGTTACAGGGTCTTTTCAGATACTTGTTCTTAAAAACCTGTAACACTAAGCAATAGCAAAAATGGTATGGTTTACCAAAAAGTGAAAAAGAAATAAAAAATTAATCCCAGTGATTTTTCTGGAGAAAAATAAATAAATAAATAAAATAAAACTGTAGTGTTCCTAGTCGCAGCATCAAACCGTGAGCCGGAATTTCCAAGTGATTTCATCACGCTATTAAAAAAAAAAAAAGAAAGAAAAAAAGAAAAACAGCAATATCAAAGAAAGGTTTCTACCGTGTGACAAAAGAGAGCGGATATTTCCAATAGACGACCAAATCACATTTTAATGAATGATCATTACGGGACCTGAAGTCAGCAGACGCACTGATTAGTACTTGGCGTTCTATAAATCATAAGCAGCCAGAAGTAGGACGGCGCGGACTGAAGCCGAATCTCCTTTGGCTTTGATGTAAGAATGCGCCTATCAAAACAGCAAACGTTATCAATTTCAAGGCAACTGCAAACGCAAGCCTTTGATGGGGTCAGAGTTCACAGGTGCAACAGAGAGGGTTTTGTGGGGTAGACGGGTAGTTTGGGAGGGGGGAGGGGGGGCTAGTTTTTCCCTCTCTCTCAACCACTGTTCCTGACAAACACTGATCCCGTGCAATTTATGAGATGTGATAATTCTGGGACAAAGCTGGAAGAGAGAGATAATAGTGCAGGAAGGAATGCTGAAGAGCTGCCTCTTGAACAGGAAGTGGTGAGGATCAGATTGGCAGTGAGGAAATGAGAAGGGACCTGAGAGTGAAAACAGCATGCAGGCAGATCACATGAGATGTCCTGCAATCACTAAATGTAAAGAATGAGAATTAAGGAGTTTGGAATACTAGTGAGGGTGCTGTATGCATATCCTGTTACCATTCACTAACTAAAAATGCAGGTGAATTAACATTACGGCTCAAAAACTGAAGAAAATACAAGAGCAGAGATTCATTTTGATCTCATATATTAGTAAAAGTAAGAAAGGAAAAAAATAAGGCTTTTTTTGTAAAATGTAATAGATTTTTAAGCCTCGGGCAATTATATACATAAATAAATAAATATATAAATTGTTCTTTCAAACTGTATTCAAATAATAACTGGTCCATTGTAGACATTGAGTAATTCATAACTAAAAATTATCTACAAACATCTAATATCTGCCATCTTTAATTTGGCTTCAAACTGTACGAGGCGCAGCACTAACTCATCCCGGGTGTTTCGACTCAACAAATTCAACAGTGCAAGGTTGCCAGATCTCTCCTATGTTCCCATTATTTTAATTATGATCTGCGTAAATGATGCAAGATCATGCTGTGAAAGCAAAATATCTATTACCCAGCTGCTAATAAGCAATTAGCTAATAAATAAATAAATACAAATCAAAAGGAATGGGAAAACAGCATGCCTGCTAAAAGAGGCATAAGCTTGAACAACCCCCTGGGAATCTGCCAGAATCTACAAACAGTCTCACCAGGTTAAACAGGAACCTCTTATGTTCCTCCACTGTCCTGAACACTAAACAGATGAGCATTCATGGCACCCCAAGACACAGGCCTTCTTCTGACTGCATTAGAACTAAACCATGATCTATAGTCACTTGAAGTCAGATTACACTTAGTCTCTGTCTAGACACTCCATCTATGGCTTGAAGACTGTGTGCTATCTTTTGTAGGCTGAATATGATTGTCCATATTTCCAGGCACATCCATATGCCAGCTACCAATGGAGAAATTATTTTGTAAAGTCTGTGCATGATTGTCCATGTGTTTACGGTTGAGAAATCCTGAAAAATTTGACTAAAATGATAAAATTCATCCTTGCTCCAGGCTAGAACTTTAAAAATGCTTTACATAACCACATCTCCTCTCACAAAATATCAAGATTTGTTGGAGATTTGTTTTCCCTGTTATCCATTTAGCACAGTTATAAAGAGTAAAACCGATACCCCTATTTTGTATTCTGTTTGGTCCCCGTTTGGTTCCAAAAAAAAACCAAAAAAGCATCTAAAATGTTGAAATGAGGACGAAAATGCTCTAACATATGTTAACAGGAAATGGAAATGTTTCACATAGAATGTCACCTGAACAGCCTGCGTTATATTATTTTTCCATTCTTCAGTCCAGATATCCTAAATAAACCGTGCCTCTGCTGGAACAGGCCAAAATGGAGCTCAGCTTTCTATTATGTCTTTCATTTTTTGCAGCTCAAATATCAAAATGTAAAAGATATTAGCATGTTTGTGCTACTTCCTGTGGATGGGTTGAGGGGGTTAAATGGGCTGAAACACTAAACATGTGAAGGTTATGGTACTCGATTCCAATCCTTGACAAGACTCTCATCAAAGTTCATTAGGTTCAGTGCTGAAAAAAACGGCTGTGAATAGGTTTGTCTGCCTTGGGTAGGCAATTAAGAATGCAATCCACACGACAGCCTTTTTAATTCTCCATTCTCCCTTCTTTTAATTGAAAGAGAAACGCTTAGATTCGGTCCTGTTGTGAACGATATGCCGAGTTGCGTCTAGTTATTACAGATGCATCACCACCCCCGTGAAAAAGATCCGATCGTAGACGCTTATATTTATTTATGAATAGGATTGAGCCATAATGCGCAATAGTGTTTTAGTAAAATGAAGGCAGAGCACAAAAGGATCCCTGAAACCCTCGGAGCAGTGGTGAAAAAAGGAAAGCTTTTGAGAGCATGAGAAATGGAGTGCACTGGACCATTTGTTCGTTGGCAACTTTTGTATTGCCGAAGTTGAGCCTGTTACAGTGCGCAGGGTGAAACGGGGCCTCTGCTTTACCGCAACAGCGGTGCTGCTCTAAACACAGCTGCTCAATCACCTGCCCCAGAGTGTCAGTGGTGATGTCTCAAATTGTGTAATTTGAATACAAGCGTGTTTAGAGTGGAAAATCCGTCGAGATGTAAAATGTCATTAAAAATCTGCTTGAGAAAGTTAAACTGGGGCACCTTTTTTTTCCCCTCAGTGGTAGTAGTCTGCACTACCTATCAGAACTGGAGGAGAAATGTGTGTAGAAAAAAAAATGGCTGATGCACCAAGGAGGAAAAACTGCAACACTGGAAATGCAAACTGAAACTTAATTAGTGTGTTCGAAATTTACTTCGAGACGAAATCCTGGGTTTGCCATTTTATTTCAAAGTCATTGTCATTAGTCTAACTTCAGACTTCCCTACGTTAACCACAATGCAGTTTGATTCCTGTTGTCGGGGCGTCAATGGGATTTAGACCCCGCGGTCTATCCAGCTTTCACATCCTCGACACAATCAGGGTCTGAAGTGCAGAGGTGGAAGGAGTAATAAAAAATTCTGCTCGAGTAAAATGTAAAATTCAATTAAAGTAGCAGTACTTAAGCGCAAGTTACCGATTTTTTTTATTTTTATAGCATGGGGTGCGGTAGATTTGAAAAACCACTTCAAAAAGTACAATAACACGGAATTCGTTACTTTCCACCTCTGCTAAATTGTCAACCATCATTCCAATACCTTAATCGATACCAAGCAAATCGAGTTATTCCCATAATCTTTACATTCCCTTTATGGAGCCCAGTGCTCACTGTATCTATTATTGACACTGACTGCTACAGGGAAATGGTGATCAAGATGTCCTTGCCTCTAGCAGAAAAATCTGATAATTGTCAGAAATTGTGTTTTTTTTTTCTCCTGCGATGTCAGTATGGCCCACGACTGAGGTTTTAAAGGGATAACAAAATTATAGCATCAACCAACCAAAGCATGCCTTTCAGGCTCCCTGATAATCAACCATTTGGGTATCTAAAACTCTGAGGTACCATTGTCCTTGCATTTGGCATAAAAGGTTAGTTGCAATTACTGTGTACTAGTCAAATCAAGTGCATGGTGTATAGTGTAAATTGCTTGAATAGAAGCATTCCTTTTGGGAACTGGGGGTAGTTTTCTCGTCTGAAACTCCCCCAGATTTCAAAGCATTAACGTCTAGGATTCAGCATGGCTACAACAACATCGACATTAAACAGATTGGTGCTTTATGTTGTATATACAAGGATTTGCTTTAAATCAAAATTAAAAAAAAGAACATGATTTGCTGGCTTGAGGGGGGGTAGCCCAAAAACTGGGGTTATGCAAAAAAAAAAAAAAAAAAACTGTGTTGGTGAACGAAATGGGTTTTCTGTCGAATATACAGTATGACAACATATTAGCTGTATCCCACACTGTGTGGAAACAGGTTAAATACATCTTTGTGGAACAGGAGAAGCATGTGGTGTAAACGCTAATGATTCCCAAACATTGGGAAAAGTCTGCTTAATCCCCCATGCGGCCGGTACTTTCGCTGCTACATCTGCTGCGTGTAATAACGCATGTAATTTCTTTGTTCGTCCAAAGGGTATTGCGCATACATTATATTGAACAAAAATAAATTGACCTAATATACACACACCAGGTCATGTAAAGGTCCAATGTTGCTAAGGATGCTTTTTTCTTTTCTTTTCTTAACATGACCTATGTGCATACCTGCAGTGAGCAATCCTTCAAAAACAAATGAAGCGCTGCCTCAGTAAGTGGATGCAGATTGCGAGTAAACAAAGACTGGACAGTGGCACTGATCTAACAAATGTTCTTTTTGCCTTTTACCTTCCCCTCTCACGTGCAAAACACACTTGCAAAGGGCAGGCTGAAATAGTGACATGAAAGGAAAAGCAGAAATGGACAGAGCCCAAAAAAATAACGATTGTGAAGGAGAGCCAAAAAAATAAAAATACAGACACGGCAGCAGACTAACAGGACTGACTCAAGCAGTGGACCATAATGGCATGGCTATTGATCGAGTAAATCTGCAGCTTGCAGCACTTCAGCAGAATCACTGCTACACTAAAATGGGTCCAGACCACACAGCAACATTAAGTTTGATGTGTAGCAGAACATAAAGATGTTGCTGGCAGAGAGTGTGCTGGTGTTCCTGAATGATCCAGAGAACTATTGTTTGAAAAGATTTTTCTGTGGAAATTCATATCAGGTATAAAAGGAATACAATATGTACTGTACTGCTAAAAAATACCGATCACGATCCTCATACGGATTTGTAGTCTTCTTGACTTTCTACTTAAGTATATCATTCACACATTCATTCTGCAAGCATTTAGGACTAAGAAAGAAAATCTAAAAACAATCCACATGCATGTACATGGGGGCTGAGAATCTTAAACAGATGTAAACCATGAACAGATGCTAACAAACCGAAAAGAATAATGGTATATCATGTATTGTCTGCTTTATAACAGTGATGTAGTTTCTGTTCAAGTGACACGGAAAGCACAAGTCTGAATCTTGTTCGGGCTCCAATGAATACATTCTACAGCCGCTCGGCTGAGTGCGCTTGTATAAAGAAAATTCCTGGGATCTGAAGTCTTTGATGTTGGGAATCTGCTGTATAAGCAGACCAAGGAGGTGAACTCTGGCCTCAGGCTGCTGGGCGAAACTTTGCAAAGCTTTGTGTCCACAGATGAAATAATACGCCGTCTATATCCATGGCAGAATCTGTAAATCCAGTGGAGGAACATTTGAAAATGTTTAGGCCATTATTAATGTAGGTGATTACAACCGAAAGCTCTTATGGACAAAGATAAATTATAAAAAGATAAAGAAATGTTTGAAGTGTAAAATTAAGATAACACGTGAAAGAGAAGAGTCGGAATTCGCCAAAACACACGGAACGCGTGATTTACTCGTAGGTTAGAGCTTTTTGATATCTCACCTTGTTGAAAGATATACAGTAAAACCACGTTTTACGAGCAACCTATAGTACGAGCAAACGGAGATACGAGCGACCCTGCTCGCAAAATTTTACCCTATTTCACGAGCAAATTTCGAAGGCACAGGCAACCCACGCTGCCGGTTCCCCGTTTTCAGCCGAGGGAAGCATCAGTCGTTAGTTACTGACGTATCACTCGGTCTCATTGTTCAGTGCAGTAAAAACATAACTTTTTTTTTTAAGTGTTATATTTTTATTTTACTAGAAATCTTGAAAAATGTCTCCCAAGAAAATCAGTGATGGTGCTGTGAAAACGAAAGTAAATAGAATTACCATGGAAACCAAGAAGGTTACGAGCATGGTGCGCATCTCACACTCGCAATCAACCACTACCACATGGGTAAGTGTTAAATTATGTTCACATTACAGTAATTTGCGGTGTATTTGTTTGTTAAAATAGGCTACAAATACTTTTTAAGTGCAGAAATAAGCGATCGAATGAGATCTCGGAACGGATTAAATCACTTTTACATTCAATCTTATGGAGAAAATCAGTTCGAACGTACAAGCAAATGGACCTACGAGCAATTTTCAAGAACGAATTATGCTCGTACAATGGGGTTTTACTGTAGTAATGGAGGGTCATGTGACAAAAACAACATTCGATTATGATGCAAAGCATGAAACTATGGTTTAAAAGCAACGCCACAAACTCTCCTTTTACTCAAGCTGTGTTTCATTAACGTAAACTCCTCATACTGACAGAACTACGTTTAACTAGCCTATGGGTTAAACAGGATTTATTGTGGATTGAGCAATGAAGCGTATTTTTGACAGCACTCTTATAAAATGCGAGACGACTATGGTAAAAATCACACTGTGGCAGCTTCATGATTTTTAAATGGACGTCTCGACCATGTAACTTACATAACTGTGGAATGAGGGGTACAGCAGGGATGTCCGGGTTGATCAGTTTCCCCATCTACCATACACAACTTACAGTACCAAGCAAAAACAGGGTGCAGAATCCTTTATTCCTGACTGCTTTTTGTTCCTTAGTTGGGCTGAAATGATTCCACGAGTAACTATTACAACAATTCATTTAGTCTATTTAACTACAAACTGAGTACCGTGTTTCCCCACGGACCATTATTACTAACGCACAACCAGCTTAACTCTGGAGCCAGGTAACACGGAAGACGCCGAAGAATGAGAAATGACGGAACAGGAAGAAAAACGGAGGGGGGGGGACAGGTGAAGATTTATGCGAAAGAAAACGCCAGAACGTTTCCAAAGTTAGAGATCATTTCAAACGTCACTTGAAATCGATTTTGATATTTGTATTCATATACAGTGCGTTCAAAAATCCCTCCGCGTTTTTAAAGCTGTGATTTTTCGTGGAAAATTTCAAGCAGCTTTTCCAGAGAAAATACAAAACACATCGCGATACTATGCGAGATTTAATAAATAAATACACGAGTGAGAATAATGTTTCGTTTAACAAATTGTTTCCCATAACCTACGCTACAGGGCCACTGCCGAGGGACTGTTTTTGGACCCACGGTATTTGTATTTTGATGTAATATGGCTATGCATCAAATGGTTTAGTTTTCAGATATTCATACATGCAATTTCAGCAACAAAAATATAAATATTGCTAAAAAAAGTAGCCAAATTACTTTATCGTTTTAATAAGAGATAAATAAAAGACCCGTCTCGTTTTCTCCCTCCCTTTAGTATTGCTCTTTAATATAGCACTAAAAGAAAGGACTTCTAATCCAATTACTTCATTATTCGGTGGAATAATTGCTAAAATATTCGATTACTAAAATAATCGATAGCAGCGGCTCTATTCCTCAGTTCCATTCTACTTCTACATGATGACATGTTTCCCATATAAAAAAAAACTAAATAAATCAAGGCTGCTTGCACAGTATGATGTTAACATAGTAATCCTACATGTTATGGGCGCATGATGGGAGCATTGCTAACACTATCATTTAGCTAGAAATAACATCCACCCTGTAAAGGGATTACTGGACCCTTCGAGGCTGCTAACAACCTTCCGCTTCGGGGAAAGACGGTGTAACTGTGACAACTTCAAAATGGGGATTTTTTTTCGCCGTTTTCAAAGTGCCTAAGATTAAACTAAACAGAAGCTGTGCAGTGAGGTAGGGTATCATATTCACAGCAGGCTGTAATAAAAGATCACCACTTATGGAAAGTGCAAGAGTGCAATTATTTAACCAGTGGAGATGTAAAATGAGATATAGAGATACTTTTAAACAAACTGTGGCTCCGAGAAGAGAAAGAGAGAAAGAGATCTGGGATTTGGGACGTTCCATGAACAGTCAATGGATTTATGCTCTTGTGACATCTATTACAGCCTAGGAAAAAAAAGTGTGGGTTGGCGGCAAAGATTCAATGGAGTCAAGAGACAAAAGAAAGAGGTGATTTTTATGTACACACGAATTTATTAGTTTGAGGAGCTTAGCAACTATTCAACGAGTTAGGTAAGACGTCCCCTCCCTGCTGCCTCAGCACCTCATTACTTTTGTTCAGGCGTCCCATTCTCTCTCTAGGACCATGCTGGCACTGGGCCACAGAAATGTGTGGACTCTGATAATGCCTTGGTCAATGTGACACTTGGCTGCCAGCTGAAAAGCTGAAAGGCTGACATTCAACACCCAACCATTTTATCCATAAGGATTGGGGGGGGGTTAACCTCTGCCATTTCACCAGATTCTGTCTGCCTCCAATATGCAACACAATGAAGACAGAACATCCATTATTCCTTTAACAGAAGGGTTCTGCCATTCAAAGGCGGGAAAACGTGGTACATTTTATACTTTGGGCCACAAAAAGCAGAGCCACTCTGGCCAGAGCCACAAGGATTTTAGACTGTTTTTAAACCTTTGTGGCTGAGCAAATAGCAAAATGCCATTATTTAGAGAAAGAGAAAGCTGAGCAAAACAAATGTGCCTGTGGCCCACCACTCCCTCTAGCACACTAACCCACAATTCTGTTTCCATTGAGCTAAACATAGCACTTAACCACAGTAGGGGTCATTAACTCAAAGTGTTAGATAAAGCATTCGAATACAAGACGCTTAATGAAAAAGGCAAACTCATCCGAAGCCGTCTGAAAATATTCACTCCTGGTTACTGGAACACTGAAATCATGTGCATCTTGTTTTAAAAAAAAAAAAAAGGATGTAAAGACTATGACTGAAACTGCAACCTCGTTCCCACTTCCTCTAGAATTACAACAAACATACAGCACGCCCTGTGTGGAGGACGCCACAGATGCTAAAACGGGCGGCCTTGTATACACTGTGCGCATGTATGCGTTATTTAAATGCGAGCCTGGTGGCGTTGCGTGTTTATGAGGCACAAACTTGGCTTTAAAATAGTCGAGTGTGCAATTAAAGAATGCAACGTTTATAAGAACCCTCGCAACATGAGTCATGGCGATCCTCGAAAACCTTTGAACGTCAAAAATAGACGACTTGCCCACAACCATATGGCCACCATGCACAAGCCTCCACTTTTCAATGTCTCATTTATGCTTAGCATGCAACACTTGATACACACCAGGTTTAAGCTACATTGTTGACCATGCTTCCACCTCTGCCTTCCGGTTTAAAGTGGGAAAATGTGTGTTGTAATTGGAACAACTGAAATGAGGCCCTGTTAAGATTACGGTGAATGAGCGTCTCATTAGAAGAACTTTTGCACGTCGCTCTGGACAAGTCGGTCTGCTAAATGGCACAAATGTAAATTAGAAGAAACGTTTCAATTGGGTTTGTTCACAAGACATCAGGCGAGTACAATAGCAATAGCAGGAAAAACAACAGCCTGAAAGTTCTGATTAAACACTTAAGAAGGTACAAGACGTTGTCAGGGTGGAGTTCTTTGCCTGGTGAAGGTCACTACCCACGCTGTCTCATTTAAAACCGCATTGAGAACACTGACTAAGAACCAGGATAAAGGGTAGAAAAATCAGATACTATAGCAGATATAGAACAACCAGAAATGTTTAAATATTAATTATTGTGCACAGAAAAAAACAATTGATAGATTTTCTATCAAGTACAATCAAGTGTAAACCCTGTCAAAATGAAACAAGAACATTGCTCCACAAGATTGTTCGACAGCTTATAACATGCAGGCACCTTGTTGCTGAACATGCCCATACTAAATAATCATGCTAGTCAGACTCAAGTAATAGGTTTCACCAAAGTCCATAGGTGTAGTTTAGAGCTAGATCAGTGGATTACGCATTGGGCCACGGATTAGAAGGTTGAGAGTTAAAATCCCTGGACGCTAAAGCCGATTCTGGATCATTGATCAAGAACAGCAACCTTTTTGTCTGCTCAGCTGCGTCCTGTCTTAATTGTAAGTAGCTTTGGAAAAAGGGTCAGCCACGTGAGGTGAATGATTTTCTAGAATGTTAGCTAATCATTTTAGTGCTCCTCCCATGGATAGGTCAAGTGAACACAAATGGTACCAAGGAAAAAAGGGTCAAATGTGTTGAGTATCACATTGTGTGTATTAGGTTTCATGGCAAATGTGAATACTTGACGGCAAATTGTCAATATGTTCAAAGATCTGCTGATAACCGCCCAAGATTCTGGGTTTCAAATTGGCATAGATTCCCTGCTCCTCCTTATGAGAGTGTCTCTGCAGGTTTAGTGTGAGGTGAATCCCTCACTCAGGTCCATATGGCCCTGCCTAGTATTAGACTGTATTAGGCAACTTGCACTAAGGGGATGTGTTTAACCACAGCCAGCAGAACACCACAGGCGGACTTTAAGTTGTGCTTCCGCAGCATCTCTGATGAGAAATGGGAAAGAAAAAAAATTGCATTTCTTAACGAGCGGACGAGTGAAGAAACACTCTAGTACACAAATGCAAAATAAACACGGCAAATTAAATGTTAATCGTGTTGGCCGTCTCTTACTTTATTAGATGTGTTAAACAGATCAGGAAAATAAACAAAATCAGTGAAAAGGCTATTACACAAAAGAAGGAAGTGGGATATTTCTTTGTGGGGAAACGCAGCTAAGCCGTTCGGTGGCAGACTGCAGGTGCCCTGCACGCAAGCTTGCAACCATTTGCATCATCTCTCTTGGCTCAGCAGACAAATCATTAAGGTTGTTATGTTGGGCCACTTGAGTGCATCCCGCAGGAGACAGACATGTCTGTATAAAGCTGTGCACAGCTAGGACATACCAGCTAACCAACCTTAGCAGCACCGCTGGCTGCCTGCTTTTCCTACAGAATTGGCTATACAGAATATATTCTTATTATCGGTCCATAATAATAGTATAGCACCTTAATACATCTCTGAAATGATCCACGTTTTTAAAAACTAAAACTAATCCATGTTTCTAGACATGTAAAAATTGACTAAGCTCCTAAACACAACCTTTGGATTAAAAATGGCTGCAGAGGTGCCGGCAGTCTTATGCATGGCGCCCAATTCCACAAGTAGGACTACAGCCTGTGTGGGCACAAAATACTGAATCTGACCAATATCCTGAAAGCATTAAGTTTGCTGTGAAACAGAGTTAGCAAACTGTGTCTTTCTTTTAATGGATTGTCTTTCGTACTCGTCTAAACGGCAAACAACTGTAATATCTTTATATTATTATTAGGACAAAAGGCTTTTTGGATGACTGATACCTCATACAGAAAATTAGCCACCAATTTATCATCCATCTTGTTTAACAAAGGCCTCGGATAGTGGTTGTAATGCATTTAATGCCAAGCTGATAGCCAGTTATGGTTCCCACTGGGAAGATATGCTTATTGAGGTGGATTGAATAGATTATGATAGCCTCAAGTGCTTCACACATCTGGCTTTTTGACTGACATCTGTGCGTGTTCTTCCTGATCCCTGAACCTAATTTAAAATGTTAATTCCGTGTTACATTTGTTCACTGCAAACATGGGGCCTCGACCATCACAAATTGCACCTTTCAGTGAGTAAACACCAAATAGAAGCCGGCAGTAACAATACCACAAGGCTTGAAAATGGCTGCCGTGGTGGAGATGTGCAAAGTTAAGACACCATGTATCAACCGCCACATTCACTAGCTTCAATGAGCAAAGAAAAGGGAAAAAATCATTAGGCTTTTCTTTTGACCCATGAGCTGCCATGTGACCTGTGTCCTTCTACACAGCTCTAGCCCAAATATAGCAGGAACCAGGCCCGATTCATTAGTTACCATGGGACCAAACAAGGACACAGTAGCCAAAAGGTATTTCTCACATACTCACACACTGAATTGGAATCCAGGGCCAAGATGTAGCCACAAAGTGCAAACAAAAAAAAGCCAAAAGGAGCAGAGCAGTTGAGTGTGTAGATTCATGCTATGTCAAGATCCACCATAGCCGAACAAACACCACACAAAGGGCCTTTTGGGGAGATTCTAAAATAGTGAATTATAACAGTGAAGAATATGAAAAGACAAGTGGAAAAATGGATTAAATGCTTTGCAGCTATATAAAATATGGCTCAAATGGAGCCATAACCCATGAAGGAACAAGTTAGACATGCATCATTGTTGACTTTGCTTTCTTTTCTGTAGCGGATGTTAGCTTAAATGGTATTCTTAGATGCTGATCTGTTGAACTAGAATAATTACGTCTTTAATTGACACAACCAAACATTTCTGGAAGCCACACTGTATAAGGACGAATGCTACAGATGTAAAATGTGAATATTATTGGCTTAGAATACAAAAGTCTACCATTTACCATTAATGATTACACCACCAATTGATCTCCCTCGATACTGTTCATGAAACGAGAGAGCTATTTATATTATTTATACAGTGAGAAAGCAAGCACAGTCTCTTACTTGTCCAAAAATAAATAAATAAATAAATAAAAAAGACTTTCCCATGCCAAAAATCCTGAATCCTGTGAAAGTTTCAGCAAACAATTGTTGTATTCCACCAAGAATAAATCGTGAAGTGTACAGATCGGGCCGGGTGTGTACTCTGTGTGACCCTGGATGCTGGCAAAGAAATATGGCACCGTGACAAGACATGCGACTGGTTGATGGCAAAATTCTCGCCCTCTCTTGGGCATTCCCTACACTGAGCAGGACTGGGCTGAGCTATTTAAGGCAAGTCTGGCACCTCCGAGTAACAATGCACCATGCGAAACCCATCCTACTTCTGCCATTGCAAAAAACACACTTCATTTAATTCGTATTAATGCAATAGTAAAGCAAATATGGTAGAAACAAAGTGAATGATGACCAAAGGTTTATAAGGAGAATGGAGAGAGGAGAGGTCAAAGGAAAAACCTGATATCGGAGGATATGCGGTTGGTTTATGAGATTAAATGAAAAAGGGAAAAGAAAAGAAAAGCCCAGCTGGGATCCAACAAATGACGCAAAGCTTTGCACTTCAGCCCAAATAGTACAGTGAAGTCCAGAGGGGAATTTGTTTGACTATATATGGCCATTATATGGTGGAATTATTTGCACTCGCTCGAATGCATGGCACATCAAGAATTTTGCAGTCTCTTTCTTTTGTTTTCTGGCGTTTTTTGCAAGAATACCACCTGAGAATTCCCAATCCTCGATGATAAAAAAAAACCTCAAACGGATTCCACAAAGCTGTGCTCAAAAGCTGCTCGTCCTATTTGAAACATTCAGCTTTTAAGATAGCATCAGCGATGCCTTTTAAAAGGTGACTGTTTAAAATATATATAAAAATAAACCTTTTTTTTTAACACGCCTTGGAATCTTTTCCCAGCAAGACAAAGGCTCCGAATAGATAATAGAAAAGGAAATAATGGCGATATAATTGTAATTGTACAAATTGGCAATATTTAACCATCAGCAGCAAAAAAAAAATAATAAAAAAGAGAATCCAGAGTTCTGCACAAAAGATATATTGATTGACTTGATTTAAGAACAGCCACATTTTGGTGGCACTTGCATTCAGGCAATCACTACATAAAAACAGATTCTTTATTCACTCTGACCAATCGCTATGCATGTTGTAGCAAGAGATAAAGTATTATCAGAAATCTGAGTGAATTTTATAAAATTATATTGTATAAATGGACTCCAGGATAACAAAAAAAATTCTGCAAAGCCAATACAGGAACAGGTTTTAAACAAAAAAGAAGTAATGGATGAATGCAGTCAAACACGTTTGCAAAAACTTACTGTGGAGTGCAATAATAATATAATCCCTTATGTATGATGTTTAGGAAACCATATTGCACGTAAGCTACGTTGAAATAGTCTGCGGGTCTTCGTTAGAGTCAGACCAAAACACGCAGGCTTTTGCTTCTGTCTCAACTCGATTTGTTGCTGGACGCTGTTGGCTTTGACAGGACTGTCGGTTTATCAGATATATTCAGAGACCCTGAAGTCGGCAGCTGGCGTGGCAAAAGAAGATGAGAGGAAATGATTTGTCTAGATGGCCAAATCTCTGGGAATTAACACAACAGACTGCTATAAAAATCCAGATGTGTTCTAAAGTTAAAAATTTAAAAACTATATGGCGTCATACCATTCGTCCGTTCTAGTGTGTTTAGTAGTGGCTATAAAATTAAAGCAACACTGTATTTTATGCCCCCAGTGAATAGCAATAACGTCTCTTTGGCATATACATTCACACTTAATCTTACAATCACTCCTGCTGTTACTACCGGTTTCGACAGCGCAGTGTGGACAGGTAGTTTGGGCACCTCTACATACCCCCACGTAAAGGTTTTCTGTTTAGATACACTAGGGTTGAACTAGAAGTTGTTTTGTTACCACCACCGTCATTGAGTCCCCCTCCACGATTTACTATTTCAAGCTCATTGATCCTGGCTGTTTGTTCCTTTCTTTTTTCGTTGTTGTGTATATAGTCCTGTCTACTCTAATTTGCATTATACACTAGAAAGTAAAGTGAAAGAAAAACTAAAACTGGGTCTCAGTCATGTCCCTTCTTCCAACGTCCATCTTCCTGACCCTAGACTTCAAAAAAAGGAGAGTAACAAAATCCGAGGTGCCAACAAGATCCCCAGATGTGCACTAAGCACAGGAAAACAGTAAAGTATCTATTGACCTCTATTTAACCATAAACAGCTCCACCCCTAGAGACCACAGTTCTGCCTACTTGTTTATCATTAGCGCTCAAGACCAAGCAAAATTAACCACTACCAAAAATAAACGCATGTTCTACATCCTGCTACTGTTCCTCTTCAGGTAACCCGGTGGTAGAAAGAAAAACAAAGTAGTGCACCGGGTTGAAATCCTGGCAAATGAAAAAACATCACTATTGGAGTAAGTATGAAGATATTGCGTTCTCAGAGTTGCATTATGTTTTTTAGTTATGTCACATAGCAGTAAAAAGATAAGGCGAGCCGTCTCGGAGGAAGCATGTTAGTCTTCACCCTGCACATCTGATATTTGTTGTTTGATGGAGGAGCTAGCTCATAGATCACGTAGGTAGGAAGGAACTAGCAGGTGAAAAAAAAAAAAAAAAACTGTGGAAATAATTGGGCAGGGAAAATCCCACCTTTGGAAGTATCAGGATTTGGCTGATAAATCAGAGGTTTTTCATCTCACCATCGTGCAGAAGTTTGCACCCCTTTTGTTTCTAGAGAACATGTAGTACTGAAAAAATGCGAGAAACACTGGCACACACTGTTCTTCTACGTGTCTTCTTTTTGTCCTATGGGCATTGCAGTACTGCTAAAAATAACTTGCGACTGTCACTTAACACAACAAAATACAGGAAGACAACCCTACTGTTTAAAAAAAGGACAAAAATGTTCCAGTTAACTGCTATTGTATGCGAACTTCAATCGTTAAAAACGGGGGTTATTCCGAAAGTGGCAGCTCAACTTATTTATTTTTTGTTCCATGTTAAAACCAGGGTTGGTGCCTTCATTTCTAAACACACTCGTTCCTTCTCTGCGTGAAAAGAAAAAAAAAAAAGCAGTCGTCTAAACAGCCCACAGAAAGCCAAACAAAACCACCTTTGTAATAAAGCAGTTAGGGCTCTTAGCGACACAACGACAGCTGCTGGTTTCGGCGTTAGACCCGCTCTGCTCATTTGTCACTCGGCTAAACAAGACAAGCAAACCGGCCAATCAGAGGGCTCGATACCACACCAGAATGATCTTACATGCAGCACACACTCTGTTGAGGATGGAGAAAACACACACAAAAAAAGGCAAGACATTTATTTGGGGCGGGCAACATGGCAGTGTATCAAAGGTTTGAATATTCAACGGCGAGTACGAAAAAGAGTTCCATTGAGCAAAATGTTACTGAGGAAACACCGAGCACATTATGAGGCGACCGCAACTCCTCGGGGAATAAATATGCACGCTAAAACCTTGCAGCCCGAATATTCCCTCATATCTGCCTACGTTAGATGGATACAATTCCATTTTGTTAAGTCTTCTCGTATATTGTCCACTAGTGACGAAGCTTTACCACTAGTGCACAGTGCTCAGAAATGTGAAATGGTCTGCAGCACTAAAGGAAAAAAAATAATAATAATAAAAACATGAACTCTTTGTTCATGAATCCGATGAGCCTAGGGACTGGGGAAAAAAATGTCTGCCTCGTAATTTGAAACGATCGGGGCCACATGATAATTAAATAAATGAACAGAATATGGTTCTTTTACCTTTAATAAAAAAAATAAAAGGCCATATCAAATGACTGTGGCTAGGTATCATATCATGCCCCAAGACACCATCTGTTCACATGTAAGATGGCAGGAATGCAAGTGTTTTTAGTGAGCGACAAAGCAGCTGGCCCAGGCAAAAGTGTCAATCGCATAGGCATGGAACTCAAACTAGTGAAAAACCGGTATACACATACATAATGCTACGCTGCGCTCGCTCGAATACGTTATCCTTTTCTAAAATACCCACTCATGCATTGGGCTAACATTTAAAAAGTGGTTAACATTGAAATCTCGATAAAGAAAAGACTCCTAATCATTATATAGTGATGTGACTTTCGATATGGCGGCTTTAATAGAAGGAGTCTCCAGTTACAGTGCTTTGCTTTCTGACACAAAGTCTTCACAACACAGGATACAAAGAGAAGCCGGAGAGGAAATCAGTGCTTCCAACCATTATAACGCAAGCATTGATAAATGCAGCGGAAAAATTATGAGGTGCCATCATTTCTTTTTTAAATGCATACTGTTACAAAACTGCTATTGTTAAAAAAAAAGAGAGAAGGAAGAAAAATAAATAAATAAATAAATAAAATAAAAAGACACTTTGGTATGGACAGCTATTGGAAAAACTCAGGGAAGTTACAGTAAGTTTATATCAAGGCTCATCAAGTTTTTTTCTCACCCAAAGCTGAAAAAATAATGTATAAAAATTCACAGGCAGAGTAAAGAAAGCAAAGTCAAACATGAACGATAGGAACGTGCGCCACGTGAGTGTGCGTATGAACTTGTTTACTAGCTTGGTCTCTCCTCGGGAAAAAAGTTCCAGCTCTTTTCCCAAACCTTCGCTTTTTAAGTTCTGTTTTCTCTCTAGACTTTTTGATTCATTAGCTGCATCCTGAAACATTAAAATGCCTCGACCATAACCTCTGTACGTGCGAAACAACATGCGCAGATTTTACAACATCCACAGATTTTTTTTTTTTAATTAGAAGACAACATAATTCCACGTGCAGCAACAAGTGGCATAAATGCAACGCTTGAACGACTGTAAAGGGGAATAAATAGAAACGAAATCTACTGAAGTGCAGTTTGATGTATGAGAAGTGTCCGAGTGTACAGTCAGCTTGCTTTAAGCACAGAACTGAACGTGAGGGTTGTGTAGTGAACACTGACTCTGCGTAGTTTGCTGAATATGCAGGAGTGTACTACATCCGTGAAGCAGAACGCATACCAAAGAATTCAGAGTGCAATTAAGTGAGCAGTTACTCATAACTATTACTCGTACTTTGCATAATTAAATCTGGAATTAACTGATTAAAATAAAAAACAATATTATTAACATCTGTTGCTATGGCACAAAGTGCTGCTTCTATTATTAAAAATTATCAACTATATTGCAGTCTGGAGTTTTGTGCAGCACAATAGAAGCTTTCAATAAACATCAAATTATAAAAAGTGAGCACCCAATGCAAATTATGTAGCATTACATTTATTGACTGCCCATTTATTGGTCTGAATTGCTCACAAAGTGCTTGTTAACATCCACAGATCAGACTTTCATATCAGCTGTAATCAATTCATACTAATAAACAGATTAAAATGGGTTATGAATTGTTTACAGAAGGAGTCTCCAGGAAAGTCTTGATGGACTTTGCATTTGCATTGAACATCCTGAAAAGTTAAGGGTTATCAAGATCCAGGTAGGTAAAACGAGACATTGCAACAATAATTCAACCTAGTTACCCTAACTCGGTAAGTGGTGCATTCTCGAAGACTCCAAAAATACGTATTTTCTGAGAAAAAGTTTCATCTGGCGCTATTAAGAGTATTAAAGCCAATTGATATGTCTAATGTTTGTTTTACGGAAAACACCACGGTCTAATATGTTTGTTTTACGGCCTACTGTGAAAAGCTGAAATGTAACGCAGGGTTTGTTTATGAAGTTTTCGTTCATTTAATGTTCAAGAAAGTCACCGGTAGCTGCACTATGCAGTGGCCAGTACGCAATGCTACTCCTCATACAGGACTTTTCTTGGTGCTAAAAAGGGAACAGTCTGGAGAAAGAGAATTTGTATTTTAACGCAACAACGCATACAAGTTAGGAGGAAGCAAACTGCCATTTGCAATGAAAGCACACCATCCAAATCTTGGAGGTTTGAACCACAGCATGGACAAGCTGCCAATGGGCCCTCAACCCTCTCTGCTTCATGGGTTCATGACTGACCCTGTGCTCAGACAATCTTTCTAACAAGCTGTGTTGTGTTTGTCACAAATAAAGGCATCTTTCTAAAAGTCTGTCACCGATCACATGCTTTCCAGTCTTTACTCCTATTTAATTTGGCTTCGCCGCTCTACATCACAAAAACATCTACATCACGTGCGAATATACTTGTATTAAAGTACTCTCATTCACTTAATTATCCAAGACTCCATACTTTCACTACATAATGCATGTAATTAGTAAGCATGCTTTAGTTACTACTTATAGGCACGTCATTTCCGGTGTTCCACTCAAACACTCCCTGCTTCAAGAGTCCTAAAATACATACATTTTTTTTTTCCTCTATAACAATAAAAAGGTCACAACCCAAAGCAACAAACTGGACAAACTTCCTTTTCCATTGATCCATGCGACAAATTATAAAGAATAGAAAAAAAAAAAAGCGGAAGTGGCGTCATGCGCCGTGCACGCGCATTAGAAGAGCGTTAGAAGAGCTGACTGCCAAATTTTTTTTTTCTTTTTAATAAAAAAAAAAAGGAAAAAAGTTGCATCGTTTGTAAATCGGATGAGAAATATAATAAATGATAAAGCGACACATGAGATAGATAGACAGATAGATAGACAGTGTAAGATCCAGGCGTGTAGACAGAGACAGGAGGAAACGTCCTGCTGAAGACAAATAGACAAAGAGACAGACGGCGTGTTACACTGTATAAACCGGAGACAATGTGATTCTCTGAACTGTAACAGCAGTGATAAAAAAGGCAGCTTCCTTCAGCCCATGTAAACGCCATTAACGCGATCAACACGCCTTTTTGGTCCACAACAACACGTCTCTCCACCCTAACCGTCTCAAAATGTCAATCAATGTCCTAAAAAAATAAGATAAAAACACGTAAGAGTCCAACCTTGTACACTTGTCCATATGTCCCGTTTCCGACCACTTCCACTAACTCGAAGATGCCAGCAGGGTCCTAGAGAAAATAATACAAATATATAAATAAACACCAAAAAAAAAAAACATGAAAGCGTGCAGATGTTTATATTGTTAGTTTTGAAAAAAAATCAAAAAGGTGAAAACAGCTGCGGCTTTTGTTTCCAAACACACACACAGGTTTTTCAAACAAAGGAAAAAGTCCAAGAACAGCCTGTAGTAAGACTGGAGACCAAGATCTCAGTATAGGATACAAGGAAAGAAAAGAAGAAGAAATGCAAATGAGAAAAACGAGTTGTTGAGAGAAATGTTTTTTTTTTGTCAAAATGTCTTGGTGTCTGTGTGTGTCTGTGTGTAGACTTTGATACCCACCCTTAAGGACGACAGGTCTATATCGACTAGACTTTTAGCTGGAGAGTCGTTCGCCATCTTCTCTATAATAAATACAATGTCTCTCTCTTCTTTACTCAGGGAGCAATCCTGCGACTGCGCAGAAGCAACACAATATAATAATAACAATAATAATAATAACTATTTTCTGCAAAGCAAACGGCTGTCTCCGGAGCCGTTGAGGTTGAAACACACACACACACACTCAATACTCCATGTTGAGGTGGCAGCTCGATTGTGCATGAAGAGCACACACACACACACGCTCTCTCTCTCTCTCTCTCTATCTCTCTCTCTCTCTTTCTTTCTCACACACACACACACAAACACAGGAAGCCGGTCCTCTGATTCACACAAGAAGGGCAGGGCTTATTCAAGACTGAGTGGTTTAATACTCACTATAGAGTCCCAGGTGAAACTGGAGATGTATAAAATAATATATAAAAAATGTGTTTGTTTGGGGTTTTTTATATATATAAAAATTATAATAATAAACTGGAGGCGCGCTGACGGACACACGCGCGCGCGCACGTGGGTCGTGGGTTTCCAAAAAAAAAAAATAAATGGTGTGCCAGAGTGGTCGAAATTGATGGGCGTGGTCAAAGGAAACAATCGGATTACAGTTCAGCTACAGTGTGCAAATAAATCACTCAGCCTGACACATCCGCCTGTTTTACTCACTGGTACAGTCATTATGGGTGTTCTCTGAGCTCCAGGCTTGCTTTATGCCATGTTACAGAGGTAGACAGCATAAGTGTGTGTTAGGGAACAACAATTCAAATCCTGGAGAAAGCAAAGGAAAAAAAATTGGCAAGGACATGGACCAAGGACATACACTACATCATCTACTGATAATACGGCGTCTGCAAAAAGTGCAGTGCTTTATGTGGTTTTTTGCTTATATGCGACAAATACGTTCGTTTTAACGGTATAAAGATTGACGTTGACCGAACGAATGTATACCTTTTCATAAAAAAAACATTCCCTAGCTTTAATTAACTCTCTCGGACTCCATATAGGTAGTGTCTCCAAAAAATCCAGCCGAAACACTTTGCCTTGGCTCTTGTAAAACTTGCCGAAGGTGTCCTTGGGTATTTCTTTCTGACCTCGCGATCCAGGTCATCCCAGAGCAGTTCAGTATTATTTAGGTGCGGTGCCTGGGCGGGCTGACCCACGGTAGATAACATTCCAGCCGACTGTTTGCTCTCTAAATAATGCTCACAGAGCTTGGATGTATGCGTCAAGCCATTGACTTGGTGAAGTTGGTTCTAAATAGCCGCAGCAGTCCAGATGAAATTGCATTGTAGTGAATTATGGAATGGTAGCCATGTTGGTTCAGTATTCCTTTCACCTGGAATAAGTCTCCAACCTTCCCAAACCATTAAGCTTCCACCTCCATGTTTGACTGTGGGGTGAGGCAGTCTGCACACATCTTTTCTTCTGTTCTGTGTCTTCCTTAAGTACTTCTGTTAGAGCCAAATATGTCAAATCTGGACTCATCCTTCTACAGAACATACTTCCAGTCATTCATTGTCCAATTCTAGTAAGTGCTGCATGTGTCTCAAAAAAATAAAAGACTAGGTGTGTTTCCACATTATTGACAGGCTCTGTAAATGTGGCAGGTAATAACCTATAATCAAGAATGTGATGAAGGAGACGGATAGTCAGCAACATTTAAAAAAATCAGCCATCAAAGGATTCTTTAATAATTCGACAGGAAATTGGTCGTAAAGTTGATACTAAACCAGCCCTTGTTCTCTCACTTAGGTAAACACAACATTTTGGATGCTTCACTCCAAGGATATTTATGGTGATTTCTCAGTCAAGCACGCCTAGTAACCTTTAAAATACCTGGAGTGTCTGTGAGGAGTTCAAATTATTACTTCTATTGGATGCAATCAAATGAAATGATGATACTCTGAGCCCATAATCTAAAGTGGGTGAATTCTAACACAAAGCATCCAGGAAGGAGTCTAAACCTCTCCCCACAGTGAGGTGCTGGTCCCAGATCAATTTGGAGGCTATTTGCCAACACGCCGAATCAGCATGAAGTTTGGTCAGCTTCCCAGATGGCTATTCGATTTAGCAGTTGTGTAAGGCATGTGGAGCTTTTTGTCCATCCTTTTTATTCTGGCTGGCTGAACCAACGGCGGTAACAAATACCGCAAGGTGTTTTCGCTCGGTCGATGCCAGAGGTGTCCATCTGTTGTGCTAGACATCCAACAGACCCTGATGAATTTTCCTTAACTATACTTTCTAAAGTACATCATCATTGACTCATTTGTTCAAACACTTTCGGGAGACTCTTCCTCCTAGTCAGGGTTACAATGAATATCCTTTTCATTGAGCACAAAACCAGAACACATCCTGATAGAATGCGAGTCTATTGCAATGGTCATTAACTGATGTTTGATCTGCAATAGTATCCGCTCATAGCCCGTATTACTGTATCCCTTATCAAAGCTTGACTGTTATTCTGTACATGAGTAGAGGTTTGGGAATAAAAAACAGTGATAAAGCTTAAATCTAAAAATAAATTGAAATGTGATTATGTGATATGTAGCTTTGGTAGCATACAATTTCAAGGGTTTGAATTTGATCTTGCTTGGGTTCTTATGTGTGTGTGTGTGTGTGTGTGTGTGTGTGTGTGTGTGTGTGTGTGTGTGTGGTGTTTTGCATGAAAACTCAAAACACAAAAGAGAATTAAAGCACATAATAAAAGGGACAGTGTTGACCTCAAATAAGAAATAACTCAACTGCTGCAGACTTCCTGATCTTGAATTCGGATCTCGCAGTAATAAGCCTCGGTAGAAATGAATACAACAAACCTAATGACTCACTTATTGACAGACAGGATAGACCGGTCAGGCTAGGTATGTGTGTGTGTGTGTGTGTGTGTGTATGTGTTTATATATATATATGTTTGTGTGCATGTGTGAACTATTTTGCCTACAATTTAATATTTTTATGGGGGAAAATTGTTTAATAGCTTAGACACCTTTGATAGTGTCATTGTTTGATAGTTGCATTCACTTTATTCGTTCGTCACTGAAGGACACTCGAAATTGTATGTATTTTGGGGTTGTGAGACGGTGTATAGAAACGGTGAAAGTTGTAGCAACTAACCTGCTGTCGTGTGTGTCCTTGAAATGAACACGGGTATAACGAGAGTAATACTAGATTGGTAGAAACATAACAGTTGTTCAGCTGGTGTTCTGGCGATCGATGCTAACTCCTCAGCTTGACCTAGCTTTCGTACAAGCATTAGTGTGACCAAATATGCTACAGTATGTTCAATATGGGTAGCAGGTCCTGTCAGGTTTAATATACTCATCAATATGTACTACAACCTTGATAGATGAGTTCATAACAGGTGTAGCACATCCTGTCAACCTACTGTACTAACACGTTGATAGATGAGTTTAAACCAGGGGAAGCACATACTGTCAGCTTTACAATACACATTAAAATGTATGAACACCAGCTTTATAATACCTTTAATATGGGTAGCAGAGTAAGTCAGCATCAGAATTTACTACAATCAGGAGTAGTGCATCCATACATTGAATTTCTAAGCCTGAGACTTTATTTCACATAAACACTGCGCCTGTTCAGCAAATTCTGAGACTTAGGACAGATTGTCAGAATGCCGTATCTACAAATATTATAAAACATTTAAAATGTCTTTCTGCAAATAAAGGAAGAGATGCCATACTCACTTGATCTAACAAAAAATGCACAATAAGAATTCCAACAAAGAGAGATATGATTTTCAATTAGATTTTACACCAACACACCAAATCTTTCATGATAACATTTTGGATTTTCAGCCTTTAGGTGTTGCTCATCTAACTGTATACAATTCTGCAACATCCCTGTTTTAAAATATTTATAGTAAGCAGTCGAAAACCATGATGTCAGAAGCACCATGACGTCAGATAAATCAGCAATTGAAATGTAAACTATGACTCAAAGCAAAGTGTGACTCCAACCTAATGCTGATGCTGTGCATCATGAGGTCATTAGCAAGATTAAAGCTCCTGCTGAAAAAAAAGTAGGATTGAATTTGTGGTGAAAATATTAAAGTATATCGATCAAAAAAGATTTAGAGTGAGTATAGAGAATCAATACGAGACGCGAGCTGGCGCGTGTTAAAGAATATACCGTATGCCTTCTAGCTGTGTTCGGTATCAGCATTTCTGAAGTTCTAAAAATTAACGATTCATATCTAATACATTATTATTTGCATAGAAACAAAATGCACACCTATGGAGGATACTCCATTTAGATTAATTAAAAAATATTTTTGTAATTGTTGATAGGAGCATTTTTGAATGGAGTCTCTAGTTTCGGTGCTTTGTCACAGTTGACACTCATAAATTTGCTAACAAAGAAAATACAAGGGGAATGACTGTTGATAGCTGTTACAGTGCCTGTCAAAAGCTTGGAAACACCTAGTCTTTGATGAAACATATACATGTTCCTTTTGTTTGTATAACACAACTCATGTGGACAGATGAGTCCAAATATTACATTTTTGGCTCCAACAGAAGAACTTATGTATGATGGAGACCAGGTGATGTGGAAGCTGAAAGGTTTGGGGTTGTTTTGGAGGATGGAAGGTTGAAGACTTATTCCAGGTGAAAGAGATACTGAACCAACATGGCAACCATTCTATACTTTAACTCCATGCAATTTCATCTGGACTGCACCTCATTGGAACCAACTTCACCATACAACAAGACAAGGACCCGAACCATACATCCAAGCTCTGTAAGCACTATTTACAGAGCAAACAGTGGATGGAGTGTTTTCTATCATGGAATGGTCTGCCCAGTTACCGCACCAAAATCCTATTGAACTGCTCTGGGATGAACTGGATGGCAAGGTCACAAAGAAATCTCCAACTAATAAAGAACACTTTTGGCAAGTTTTACAAGAGTCATCGTAAAGAATTTGAGCTGAATGTTTGGAGAAACAAACTTCCTGGATACAGAGGGTGCGTACAGCTGTTATTCATATAAAGGGAGGATTTTACAATGAAAATAAAGTTTATCATCTGTTTATTTATGTATTTGTTTGGTCAAAGTTGTATATGAACAAAAGGGACTCGTATTGTATCTCAGAAACCATAAAAGACTAAGTGTTTCCAAATTTTTGACAAGCTGTATGATATATACGTATACATTTAAAACAAGATCATTTTCAAGAATTTCTCTAAAGCTCATGACACATTGTTCTTTATTGAATGAAAATTGTAATAGAGCATTTGACATACGAAATACTTCAGGGTATAATGTTATTGGAAAATAACACTGTAACTGGGTCAGGCCACATTTATACCAGCTTGTATTTGACTATTTATTAATAGCGCCGTGTTTAATTCCTCACACAGGTCTCACATTCAGGCAGCAGGTTATAGTTCAGTTAAGTTCAGGAGATAAATTAAGGGAGAACTCACAAGAGCTAATATTTGAGTTTCACTGATAAGAGCTTTGTCAAAACACAATCGCAATTTGAGGAGCCTCATGTTCGAATGCAACCCACCTAAAAGTGTTTATTTGGGTTTTTTGTAGCAAAAACCAAATCAAAAGGAAAGATGTATAATTTTGACATGTATGGAAATGCTGGGAACTTTTTTCATTCGCATGTTGTGCATTTTCCAAATAAACTAAACACAAACTAACAAAGAAACCTTGACTGTGAACAATAACAACAACCATCGAAGACACACTTGAGACAGTGAGTGTTTTGGAAGGGGAGACATCTGCTAATTACAAGACGAGGTGAATCAGGTAAAGAGATCATGTTGCTCGGCATGTGGAGGTGCAGTGGCTGATAGGAACCACAGTCCAGCGCCTAAACTCTGACACTTTCTTTCAGTTGGAATGTATTAATATTTATTAAATGCCTTTTGAATAAGAACATATCCAATGTATCTAATCTACATTTGTAGGTCTTTGCTAGATTTGTGTAAAAATCTCAAAAACTTTAATGTTAAAGAAGTAACAAACTTCTAAACAATTAACTGCGAAATGATCGGCACTCTTTAGGAGAATGGCACATGCTTCTGTATAAAACAAACACACCCAATTGAAACTGTCCATCCAAACAGCAAGTTAAAGTGTATAAATATGAAGATTTACACTTGCAAAATCGGTTTAACACTCGTATCGAGCTGCATTTATAGTTATCATAGTTATAGTTATTAAAGTTATGATAAGATATGAGAAATAATATTTTGGCTTTATACCAGAGATGGCACAATATCATTTTTAAGTTTTTCTTAGATTCAGGTTTGTATGTGATAAACAGAAAAAATATGTAAATAAAGAAATTAAAAAGATAATAAAAAAGATTTAATTTAGATTAATACGGAGGTTGACAATTAAGTTGCAGTTTTATTTTCCACATTTTTCATGACAGGTGCCAAAAGTTATTGTTGAGATGATCTTTTTTTTTTAGAGAAACAGAGCCAAGAAATAGTCAGTTCAACTTTGAATTTTTTAATATTGTACGAATGTGCCAAGAAATTTAGATCGAAGTGGCATCAGTTACATGAACAGCAATCAACATATTGAAAGAGGACACACTGAAATGTAGAAATATATGGCGTGACTGGACGTTAGCCAAGGTGCATATCTCTATCAGCAACTTGTTCGTCACTAAAGGAATACATAACAGTGTTTTAATTTTCAGGTTCCAGATAACATCAGGTGATGTGTTTAAACTTGTAAATTTGACAACGTGAGGAAAGACAGGAATCGGATCTGTAGCCATGAAGAAACTTACCTCAAACACGTGATGTCTCAGACAAGGAGTGGGCATCTGCTGATGAATTGTTCGTCACCAAGTCACAAGATTCCAGTGGACTCTAAAAACAAATTCGCATAAAGCAGAAGTTAGGAATGCATCAGTGGAACTGGCCAGTCATTTATTATTTTTTCTTGTTTTCAGCTTTACTCTAAACCACAGTCCGGCTGAGGAACTGTCCAGAATCCAGTATTTCAAATCCTTTGTGAAACAGTGGAAAAAAAGATTTCATAGTGTTTCAATTTTCTAATGCATCCAACTGCACATCAGCATTTGCATCACAGGTTTGATGGTACACTGTGTGTATGTTCACTGTAGTAAGGAATTATGCATTCATTTTAATAACAAATAAACATTTCAGCTGCTTCAAATATCATCAAATAAAGTGAGTGCTTTATTAATCGAGTGACTGGATTTTATTTCCAATCAAATACCTTAAGATATAACAAATCTTATAGTTTTGTACGGAAATCCTAAGAGCCCAAAAAATATTTCGGTCTTTTTCCCGTAATCTTGGCATAACAAAAGTTGTTTTTTCACAATCAGTACTTAATTTTTCTGTGAATTCGGCACAAGAGCATGAGTAAAAGACAGGTGGAGCTGGAGGTAGCAGAACTGAAGATGTTGAGGTTTTCGTTGGGAGTGACGACGATGGACAGGATTAGAAATTAGTTTATTAGAGAGACAGCGCATGTAGGACGTTTTGGGGACAGAGTGAGAGAGGCCTGATTCAGATGGTTTGGACATGTGAAGAGGAGGGACATGGGGGAAATCAGAAGGAGAATGCTGAGGATGGAGCCACCAGAAGAAGAGAAAGGCCAAGAAGGAGGTTTATGGATGTGGTGAGGGAAGACATGCAGGTAGTTGATTCGAAAGAGGCAGATGTAGAGGACGGAGGGGTATGGAGACAGATGATCCGCTGTGGCGACCCTTAATCGGAGCAGCTGAAAGAAGAAGAAGAAGCATGCTCTAGACACACCATCATGGATAATAACATAACCATTTGTGGAAGCGAGCAAATGGACGAACGTCATTGTGGGCATGTGGAGAAAGTGAGCAGGAGAAAACTACTTTTGTTATGTTGAGATAATGAGAAAATTAGGTCAGATCATGAGATAAACAACTTTTATGGAGATCATGAGAAATAAGTTGGGGAAAAAAAAAGAAAACTTCCATAGTTTGGGTTCATACATTATTTTGATTTGATTCTGCACCAACCTGCAAATACTGATTACAGTATTAGTTATATTTTATGATAACCATAAAATGTCTGGGTCAAATACATTTTTACTGGTGCCAATTTAATGATCCAGTCCAAAGAGGAATATAGATACATATTATAAAACAGATCTGCTGACTGACATATTTTGATTGGTGATCATTTCTTCTGCTTTATGATTCACACAGACATGTGTTGCTGACACACTGTTGTTAAAAGAAGAAAACATCTGATTTCCGATATGGTGACATTTTCTTTAAGGACATCTTTATTCAGCATTTATAAGTGAAGTCTCCAGTATCAGTATTTTCTAACCTTCACATGGAAGTCTTCTGGACAGAGAATTGTGTGTGTTCTGTGTAAACATGTTTAAACAATATACACCTTTTCAACCATAAGTGGTTCTTCCCTAAACTGTTACTACAATGTTGGAGGCAAACAATTCTCTAGGATATATCTAGTGACCCAAAACTAAGGGGAATAATATACTTGTGCACACATTTGAAATGAGAGAAATGGTTCCAGTTTGCGAATATTAAATGTCCCGTTGTCGGTGCACAGACCTCAGCTTGTCTATTTTTACTTGTTAATACAGCTATAAGTGTATTAAGGCTAATAGTGGTGATTATGATGCTAATGACAACAATGGGGACATGTCTGGACATGCCTTTTGTAAGCATACTGTGCTTCCTTTAAACCGTATGAGTCAAATCCAGCTCCAACCACACATGACACACGGTCGAGTTCATTACACAAGCTTTATTGTTGCTTCAATTATACCGAAAAGTGCATGTACACAAATGTACACACACACAAAAAGAATGTTCACAAAGTACACAGCTCCTGTGCAACCACTACAGGATGTAAAGTGATCATTCGAGTGACCTTTTATTTGATTGTTTGTTGCTGAATCACGCATGGCTGAGAAATTGTACTCACTGTGACTATAGAAAATATTCAAACGGATTTACGGGATATATGATTCAAACACACCGAATGACAGGAAATGTATAACTTATCAACATGTGATTACATTCGAATATGGATTGAAGTGCAGAAAAACATATATTCAATACAATTTAAAAGTGAAGCCTGATAAAGGTTGTTTGCATTTAGTATTTTTAGATTTATTAGTATTTAATGTTTGCTTAAACTTTAGAGAAAAGTCTATTTATTCGATTTTATGTAATGTAGTGCTTTATTTTACTATTTAATATCCTGAAACAATTGTCAGAAATGGTAAAATGATCCCTTTGGCTCACTTGTGTATTGTTTAACGGTGTGTTTGTGTATACTTTAGTCACCGAAGACTAAAAAAACAAACAAAACAAAACAAAACAAACCACAAGCTTGACAATATCGCCATCTTGAGGCTTATTTTAAGAATTACAGCATACGTTCGAATAGCTGTTTTGAGGTGCAGCATCCCAGTTTTAGTTTAGTAGGAAATATAAACATGGCAACATGAGGCAGGATATAAATCTAAAAGGGACAGCGAAATTTCCTCCTATGTAATTATGTTGGTTTGACAAACGCTAAAAAAAATTCCCCAAATTCACATTCACTCTCACTCTCACAATACCAGTATCATTCTCACTGCCACACAATTCATCCATCCATCCATTCATCTATCCACACAATCCATCAATAATTTAATCCACCCATCCATCCATCCACCCATCCACCTATCTTCTTTCTTACTTTCTTTCTTTCTTTCTTTCAGCCAATATCAAACATTAGCATGAGCAACTGTACCTCTCTATTTCCTATTTGTCTTTCAGTGGCATTACTGTCCCTTTAGTTGTTCTTTAGCTTCTCATATTAATGTGCTAAAAATATATGCCTAAATATCAATTCATGATTGAAAAAAGTACAATTGCATTGATTCTGTACTTTCACATGTCAATTTAGCTATTTAGCTATTGGACAAATGAACTGGTTTACCACCAAGCTACGACTATAACTGATTAACTATGCAGCTAGACTTTTAACAAACATGGTTTACCTTCTAGCTAGCATTATTAGCAACATTTACTAACTGGCCTTTTTTTAATGTGGTAATTAATAATAAAACTAATGATTTATTAGCTATTATGCTAAATCACCGATGTGCTACCTAACTAATTAGCATAACACTAGATTATAACCTTTAACCTTGAACTCTGCATCACTTTGTTATCTTGAATCTTTCCATTTCCATAATTATAAAATGAGTGTGAGCTAAAGCACTCTCCTGGAGTTCATAGAAACTGCTGCCGAAACTTAACACAAACAATATAAAAATGAAAAAAACCCACATTATAAATTAAAACAGTCATGAACAGTAAGATCTTATGGCTTTCACGGTTATGCATTTATTAAAACAGGTTGTAATGTGAACACCAAACTATTAGCATACAAGTAGTTTATACGATTAGCTACTAGCCATTGTGCTCTTTTAGTGGGTTGTATAGAATCAAGTCGTCATTTCTAGAGCGCTTTTCACAACAGACATTGTCTCAAAATAGCTTTACAGAAATCAACAGTCAAAGTGAATTGTGTGTATTTATCCCTGATGAACAGCCGTGGCAACTGCGGCAAGGAAAAACTCCCTTAGATGTTATGAGGAAGAAACCTTGAGAGGAACCAGACTCAAAAGGGGAACCCATCCTTATTTGGGTGACATCAAGAGTTTGATCATAAATCTTTCAACAATACAGAACACTGGATCCGTTTATAAGGATTGAATGAGTTTGTATTATCAGCACACTAGCTAACATTTTAGATGTTAAAGCTGTTTCAGTTAGCCGTAGCTAATTCTCTAGTTCCCTGATCCTTGACAAGAGGCACAAATATTTCTTTCAAAGCAGTATGTGATTTGAGATTGATGTCTTTTGAATTGAACAACACATAGTTGCACTTTTATTGAGTGAAGAATTTATATATTTTTACCTGATAACGTTTTGTTTGGTACGTCACAATACAAACTCGTACCCAGTACATTTTCTATGTAGGCTACATAGTTTTCTAGCATATTTTAGAAGGAACACACCATAAACTTATGTTTGTCTTGTCACAGTAATGCAACAAAATCATTCAGAAAAATCAATTTCAGTCCATTTCCTTTTGATTTATTCATAATTCAAAGTTATATTATGTTAGATGTAGTTATACCTCAAAACTGTACATGTCTAGTTTAGTAGCAAAAACCAAAACCAGGTAAAAAAGTAAAAGCACGGCATGAAAACACAAACAAAAAAGATTTCAAACACAGGCTAATTTTGATGTAAAATATAAAATAAGTTTAATTTCATCAGAACGTACAAATCGACATAAAAATGCAGCATTTTTGCAGTAACCAGGAGGAGATGCTACAAGAGAAAAGAGGAGCTACACAAAGAGTCTTGCACATCACACACACACAAAAAAAAGGAAGAAATCAGTCACAGTGGAAAACGTAAAGGAATAAAATAAAAGAAATGGTCAGTCCAAGGCCTCGAATTTGTCTGTACACACGTAATCGCAAACCTTTATCAACAGGTAAAGTTGCACAAACGGCTCACTGCACAGAAACATTAGTTAAAGGTGCATAGAAATTACAAGGTAAAAGTAGTGGACTCGATATTTTCTTCTTCTTTTTTTTTTTTTTTTGGATCAGGGATCAACGCTGAATCCATCAAAAATGAGGAATTAAAGACTCTTTTTGCAACCTGAGAAAGAAAGTAAAAGAGATGCTCTGTTCTGACTTTAACTTCAAAATGAATGATATGAGCTACAATAATTTTTCTGTGGAAACAGGACATTATGTTGTGCAATGCTTTGTGGTTCATTTTTTATTCATCACCGAATCATGAATCCTGAAGTGACACCGGCAGCTCCTGGTTCGGTCGTCTCCCAAATGACCAAATGCATATAAAGCTAACTTCATCACAGTGCATCTACCGTATGCAATAAGAAAAGGTTCTGGGGAATGTTTGTGAAAGATGATCCGTATTTAAAGCCAAATACACTCTATATTTAACGCTGTAAAGTACCTGGAATCATTCGCATTATCGATACAGTCAATTTTCCGAACCTAAATGACCAGCGTTTTCTTATTATGTGATACTTGTGCAATAGTCATTCTGGGGAAAATCACAGTATATTTTTTGTTTAATCAGCAACTTGAATTGGCCTGAACGACATACAAAAGCAAAATGTAAACGAAATATAGTTGATAAATCAATCAGAGATCAAAGTTAAAGCTTTTCAGTAACACATCACATTACATTTCAGTACAATTTATGCCAATTGCATTATGGGAAAACCATTCACCTTTTATTAAATCTACAGGCTTTCCTGAAGTGAAATACAAGAGAACAGGAAGGGGGGGGGGAATGTCAATTCCATCCACTCAGCACCCCACCTACCCCTACATTTATAACCCGCTTAGAACCAATAATCCTGCTAAACATTAAGGAATTAGAACAGGAAAATAAGTCTGTCTCTCGTTGTGAGGTCAAATTCACTTGTCTACTGATCTCACGCTAATATCTGTGTGTGTGTGTGTGTGTGTGTGTGTGTGTGTGTGTGTGTGTGTGTAGTGGTGGTGGCTTGGGGATTCATTCGGTCATATCTGTTCTATGAGTTGACTTGACTGTCGTTTGTATTTTAATAATCAGCACTTGTAAATGGCTTTTTATTTATATTTTTTTGGACAATTTGACTGTGCAGGAGAATGGTGGCCATTTTGACAACGTGTTGACAAACTCTGACCTTTTCCTTAACGAGAAAGATTTGAGATATGTTCAGGTGGTGGTTGTGAAATGTGTCATTTTGGTGTTCTTGATCAAATTACTGAGCTGAAGTATTTTAACGGAAACATGTTTGGAACACAAACAATTGAGCAATTACCAGTGACAGCAGATGACACGCTGGCACAAGTACAGAATTGACATTTTTCCCTTTCACATTTATTTCTTTCTAAACCGGGATCAAGCAAAGCTGTAATAAATCTTCACCACCGTGCATCATGTGCGGTGGTAACTTAATGAAGACTTTGTGGTTTTGCGAGACCTATTTTTAAAAGAGGTAATAAAACAAAAAGGTGTGTAGGCTTAACTATTACATGATTTGTGAACCACAAGCAGGCCAGTGGACCAGTAATAAAAAAAAATACCGGAAGCCCATGAGATGCATTTGGTCGGCCTTAAACATGTACGAGGCACAAAGCAGGAGTGGCATGTTCACAGCATTTGGTTATCAGCACAGGGCTTCCTCTTTGAGTTTTTTTCTTTAGCTACAGTCAAATCATTCAGTTTTTTTTTTCTTTTGTAAATGAACACGGACTGTACGCGGAAGAGATGATGAGACTCGACAAGCTTCTTCAGTGGCCCGCTACCTTTGTCTTTGTGGCTCCTGAAGCAATAGTGACTATGACAGTGCTGATCGAGGAAGACCGTGGTCATCGGGGGCGCTTCCGGCTGACGAAGATGAGCACTCTGCGGATGGCGATGAGTCGGTCTTTCAGTGAGGTCATGGCGAGGATGGTGAGCTGAGCTTTGTTCTCGAGAGGCAGCACAGCCAGCAGCCACCAGCACCATGCCGGCCCGCTGGGGTTCCTCTAAAAACATCAACACAAATCAAATCAGTCGTTCCTACATCATTCAGAAGGTTGAATTCAGCTCCGTTTGAAAGCAGGTGATATGCTTTTTGTGCAGACATGCAGACGAATAAATAAATTTTTTCCCCCCAAATATCTAATAAAGTGCTTGTTGACGGTTTTTGAATACTGTTAACTAGAAACCAGATTTACACATGATTTTTAAGTATAATTAGTACTACGATATTTTGATAAGCAACAGAAACCCAATATAAATTTTGCAGCCTGAAACATAAGCATGCTTTCACACTAGCCAATGTAACTAATATGAAGAGGGAAAAACATAATCTAAAACGAATTGTTTGCTAATTGCTTAATGCCATGCCAGCATCGGTGGCTATTCCTTTGGCACAATCGAGGTGGGTATGAAGAGATGACACATATTTAATGTATCGTCTTCAATATGACATTCATATAACACTTATGAAAGACGACTCCAGGGTCAGAGCTTTGTAACAGTCCGTGTAGATAAAAGAATGTGTTTTTTTTTTTTTTTTTTTTTTTTAAACAAAACAAAAAAACATTGGAATAAAAGTCATAAAATCCCAGAATGCAGTTTTACCTGTGGCTCAGGGGTTTTGGCAGGCAGGTGACCGAAGTGACTAAGGATCTGGCTCTTCATGTTGTCTTTCAGAGACGTGAACCAGGCTGTGGCCTGATCGTACACGGAGTCATGCAGCTTCAGAAGCTCGGTCAATTCCTCTCCTTCCACCTGGAGTTACACACATACACACGTCAGGATGGAAGGAAGGCTTGGGATTTTCCTCTCTTTCTCATTCACCAACACAAAAACCTTGAAACACCTTTTTCACACACACCTTTTTATCCTCCAAATATTCTATCTTGGCTGTGTTGTATCCGTCTCTCTGGCCATGGCTGAGCACTCTAAAGCGAGACATGCCGATTGTATCGACCACGGAGCGTCCGTCAGGGAAGAACTTCACGTCTCTCACCTCCAGCATGCAACCGTAATCGGCAAACCTGACAAACAAAACAAAAATTTACTTGACCGTTTTGAGTGTTTCGTGCAGTCCTGCGTCGTCGTTGTATATCAAAAGTGACAAACGACAAGACAAAAATTTTCGCCTTGGCACCACTTACCCTTTCAGCTCGTCTGAAATGCACATGCCGAACTGCTTGGTTCCAGTCTCCATGGCCCTGCGGATCATCAGCCTGTAGCGTGGCTCGAATACATGCAGCGGGCAAGGGATTGTGGGAAACGCCATGGTGCACACAAAGATAGGAACTTCCTGGTTCAAGCTGGAGTGAAAGAGTGTAATATAAAAGATTATTGTAGCATGACACACCAATAAAGTCACACTCGGGACTGCAGGCAAGAATATTCTTATGGCTCACATGCAGCTTTTATTGGAACTGAGCTTGGTTTAATAAGCTGGAACTAAGTATATTGGAAAAACAAAGACGGCTCTGTCGTTTTTATTTGTCTATTTAAACATATCAGTGCTCTGGAAAATAAAGGCATCCATAGACACGACACCCAACATAAGAAAACCTCCTTGCTGCCTACATGTGGACGTATATAACACGTTAGAAGAAGGTTTGGACTCACTTTGACAGTTCTTTCATTTCTTCTTCGTGCACTTTCCTCCTCTCCTCCAGCTCTTCGCGCAGGTAGCGGTGAATGACTTCCTCCATCAGGAAGGTCTTCTTATACCCTCTTGTGGCCAGAAACTGCAATTACAACCAAAACAATCAGCATTTAATCTTTCGATCCACAGTAACCATGTTTACATTTAAGCTTTGTTTCGTCATTCAGTTTAAAATCTGTTCAAACTGAAAGATTCGTTGTACTGATTACATGAGACGTTATCTAATCCGATATGGTGTTTACATGCACGGGTGGTTTGTGACATGCGCACATAAGCCTGTAGTCCTGTTTGGCACTTTTTATTCCTGTCAACATGGAGTTCCATTATTTCTTACGCGTGCTACTTTTGATGTAAGTGTTGCTCTTAAATCAAGCAACATAGTGAATTTGTAGACATACTGCTGCTAGAAAGTATGAGGAAAAGACGGGTGCAGAAAACTATACTCTAAGTAGCTTTTCAGTACTACCCATCCCACCTCTGAAAAGCAGAAGCGTGTGGAAGAAGGTCCATAGGAAGGACTGGTGGGAGCGGGTTGTATTGCTGGATTTTAGTGACCTGGAATAGAAACTTTTGTACGAGTCGGCAGTCATTCACCCTTTGTGGACTGGTAGAAGGACATACGGCCCCAGAAGAAGAGACTGTCAAAAATCTAATTCCCCTGATAATGCGCTTCGCGGATGTTTTTTATACAAACTCGGAAGCTGTGCGGAAAAATGTTTTATGGCAAATCAAAGCGGTAACAAAAAAAAAAGGTTTGTATACAATCGGTTTAAAGCGTTTACATGGCAGAATCTTTTATTTAGTTCGGTTTATAGAAAGGTTTATCCCACCCCTCTCGAACCATTACAATTTCACTCAGTTTGGGCATTTTTCCGATTGAGGTGTTTAATATGGAGCATTTTAATTCGGATTGGACTTTTAAACCTATCACAATGCTGCATGTAAACATGCCTACTGTTTCATGTTTTACCTTTTACACAGTATATGTAGTACCTCAACACGTCGTTTCAACATCTAAAATAATTCTGAAACCAAGGTGAGCCAATAACTTGCATAATGAAACCATTAGCGGTCTGAGCATGGCTACTTGTGAACCCCATACAGAATATTTGATTGGTAAAATGGACCACAGACTATCCGATGGGTATTCAACGGGTCACGAAATGACCAAACCACATTTCACCTTTATTTTAGGGTACACTGTATTCGAACATGGCAGTATAGCGTATGCGAAACACCTCGGATTTATAAACCTCCGATTTAGGACCATTCGGTTTTCAAGAAAAATAGAATAGAAATGTCCACTTTATATCCACTCTCCTGTACCTACCCAGTATTGATGTAAAACTGACAGTAAAATGATCAGTAACAATCATTTAATAACACGTTTGCTTTCTAGGTCTATTTGAGAGAGAATCAATTTTGTAAAATATTACATTGATTCACTTTTAGGGAGATTTGCAGAATTGATCTTGGATGGACCCAGAAGTGCATTTCTGTGGTGTTTTGAAAAATAATGAGCTACCTTATAAAACAGATTTTAGCTTCAGGATGATAAATTACTATTGGTACAGGATGTACTGAGGTGTTTAAACGCATAATAAATCTAGCAAAGACTAAATTCGAGTCCTAGCCGAGTTGCATGCTCCCCTAGAGAGAACTCGCATTTCACCATATTTCTGTCCCTTAAACCCTCTATACAAAGTGTATAAAGTAACTCCACGTTCCACTCAAAACTAATCAGGTTGGTGGTGTTTGGCAACCCAGAGTTTACACAGTCCGCAGTTAGCAACAATCAACAAAAAGGTACGTACTACCAGACAAAAGAAAAAAGTGTTTTATTCCCCTTATACCACAGGACTTTCATTAACAAAATCACTAATAATTATAAGTAAAATGTTGTAGAAAATCCACAAAACACTTGGTTCTTATTATCACTTGCATTATAGCAGCTCACCAGCCTTTTTTTTTTTTTTTTTTTGGTCTTTAGAGATTCTTTTGAGAACGAGTTGTTACTATAGAAACAATAATGCAGTTCTATAAACCTGTGATTTGAATTACAACTGGAAGTGGAACATAAATCAAAACTTAATCATAAATCATATCTAAATCCTCTTTATACCTCCAGCTTCATGAGAGAGATTTGGTTCAAGTTCCCATTTGCTGCTAATCCTAAATTCCGAATGAAGACTGGTTGCTATAGCTGCAGTATAGTAAACATTACTGACAGTTGTCTTAAACAACAACTGGAAACCATGAAAATTCGTTACAACACCTTAGTGTATACAACATGTTGTGCAATTGTGCTAAAAAGTACGGAAAAGATGCGGAAAGTGGGGAGGAAATAAACACACATTTCAATATACGAACGTTCTGTTCACTGTCTGATCTAGTGTACTTTTGAGCCAACTTCCTTGTTCATCAAACGCATTGCTACAGGACACATGTACAATGAGGAACCCACATGTATGAAGACATCAGTACCTCTGAAAGATTCTCTTTGCATAGAGGGCAGTTGGGGTTATGATCCAGGCAGCGTTCCAAACACTTGAGACAGAAGGTGTGTCCACAGGGAGTGGTGACAGGCTCGTAGAACAACCTAGTAAACCGGAGGACAGAGAGTACACTCGATTACCTTTAGTCACCTTGTGTTGTGTAACTGTACCTAGTGTTATAATTAGCTGAAAGAACACGTTTGTGGCATAGTTTTCGAACGACATCGTGTTCTGTCTGAGAACATTCCGTTCCAGAAAATCTTCCGCAAAACGTTGTCACGTGGAGCATTCGGACGTTGCGTTGTGGCTTCGCGGATTGTATTACTGAAGTGATTGTTTTCAGGTTCCCCCCACACACACACCTGTATGTATTTCTCTCAACCTGCCAATTCCCTCCCACCATTCAGCTCTTTCCAATCGCCCGACAACTACCAACCAGTGAACACGTGCTTGCTCAGACACGTGGAGCCAACCTGCACATCCCATCTATGACGCTCATTCTGCAGAACACACCACTAGGAGGATAATTTTTGTAGTGTGTATGCCATCACAGCCTTCAGACTCCTTTAAAAATGGCACCCTGACAGTTTTTTCTTTTCAAAGCGATCAACTAACTGCAAAGTAAAAACTCTAATCTGATCATCGCAATCCATTCTCTTCGCTTTCCGGTACAACCGAAGCCCGACACCCCCAATGGCTCACCGTTGTAACAGATATGCCCAAAGAGATGTAGAAACGCTTTACAAACATATTCGCACGTTTGTCGAGTGAAACCTAGCTGCGTGTTTTTGTGCACTGAGCACGTTGTGTACATGATAAAGCTCTTTTCTTTAAATATAATGAAGCTGCTGGCTGACAGAGACATTGACTGAGAGCTGCTGCATGATCAGCAAACGTCAGTGCTCTTTAATGGACTCTCAGGGACACACTGTTCCCATCTCCCACTATTTAAAGTGCGACAGCGTGTACGTGTGTGGGTGCACGCAATAAACAAAGAAGACGACACAAGGGCAAAAAGACAAAGACACAAAAAAACAGATACAAAGACAAACTCACAAGTACATAGATACAAAAACTGATACAAATACAGTTACACACTCAAAAGACAAAACGACACAAACAATAATGAGGTTACCTCATGCACAGAGAGCATTCCATATCCGCACTGTCCAAAAGATGAGACGGCACTATCCTCGCCCCGTGTGGAACAGGAGTTGTCTGTGAGGAGCTGGATGGATCTAAGAGAAAAAGATGGAAAGAGAAACCATTGAATATGATTGGTAAGTATGGTGAATACTATCTGTTTGCATGATTAATAATCAATGCATAATAAAAAAATTTTTTACTTCAAAAAAATTTAATAAATAAATCCCTTCACTCCCCCATCTATGTTTTTACACACACAATATCTATATAACCATTTCATGAAGCATATTGTGTTTGAAGAATACAAGTGTTTGACATCAGAACCACAAAACTGAGATTTTTTTGAAACTGGTGAAAGAAAATGTGCTACATCTGTTAAAACTTTGACACCTCTTTATCCGAGGTTGATTTTTCATCTGTTTTGCTGATTAATCACGAGACTACGCGCTGCATGGAGAGTGCACGATGCATGGAGAGAACTAGATTATGTTTATTATTTCTAATTTATCAATTTTATATTTATAGCACAATATTTATTTAGCACATTTTCTTTGATTCAGTAAAGTTTCTTCTTTATTTTTGTAAAAAAGTTCTACTACTTTACATGAAATGGTGTTTAAAAAAAAAAATTCACTATCCATTTTAAAAACTATAGGACGATTAATCAGTTATCAGCAAGTATGATCCGACCTAGCTATCGGTAAAATCCACTATCGGGTGATCTCTAATATTCTGACGCACATTTTGGGGCGTCTATTTTGCCTCTTTCCTAATAATTCCTAATCGTCAGTTTATTTCCAAAACTTTACAAACTACAATTCTCAATCTCAATCTCTCGGGACCATAGCAAGATTAGACACAATACACAGAATGGTGTGAATAATATGCAGTGAGCCGCTCATTTGTAAGACGTAACCCTTCGTTCATAAGAGAGAGGTCAGAGGAGAAAAATCAAATAAGTTGAGGCAAACAAGAAAGGTTGTGAAAATACCTACTCTTTACAGCCATGGTGAGCAGAAAAGCATGGCAGAATGCACAAGCAGTCATGCGATCAGCAATAAGAGCAACAAAGACATTCGATCCGGTAATTCTAGTCGGAATAATCCACGCGATAATGTTTTGAATAACGCTTTTGTAGGACGGAATGTTCTAGGACAGAGCGCGATGTCATGCGAAAACTATGCGACAAATGTGTTCCTTAACTATATAACACTAGGTACAGTTACACAACGTGTGCAGGAAGTAGTTAAAAGGTACAAAATGTATCTGTACACATTGCATGTGTCAAAAACCATGTGAATGGATGAAGGAAAAGAAAAGCAGGAGTTAAAAGAAAGTTACAAATAATAATAAAAAAAAACCTAATTCTAAACTGAAAAAATTGCCTACTTTTTTAATTGCACAGGAACATTCTATCAACGTCTAGCTCACGTTCAGGACATCGAGAGTTCATAACTAAAACCGTACAGTCCAACATTTAGTAAAATGTCACAACTGTATTTTTCAGCACATACCTGCTTTGAGAATCTTGCTGGGAGGCACAAAGGCACTGTCATCATCCAAGCACTTTCTCTTAACACTAGGAGCTACAGGGAAAGAGGAGAGCACAGCTGCCAGGCTTTTGGATTCTTCTCTGCTGCTCTCTGGCTGATTTGAGGACAAGGAGCTTGACCTTTCACAAGCTTTATTACTACTGAGCGCAGGATCCTGTGAGGAGAAAACACGTACACCGTAAACAAGTGTCACTATGCTGAGGAAATTTATTTTTTTATCTTTATGTAACTATACAAAAAGTGCAAACATTGAGACTAAATATAAAGAGTGACATGTAGATGCACATACAGTTCTAATTATTACCATCCTAACATACACCTTTTCACCATTTATGCTACTTGAACATTCTGATTGGTCAAAAGGGTTTCATTCATTTGCTACCGGTGACATTGATATGAACACACTCTCTGCTGGTGTTGTTTCCATAGTAACAACTTACACATGGTGTTTTATGGTTCTATTAAATTCATATTTATTTGTATAGCGCTTTTAACAATGATTATTGTTCCGAAGCAGCTTATAAAGATATAAAGAGATCTATGAATATTTGTGCCTTATAGTTTTAAGTTTATCCTTAATGAGCAAGCCAGTGGTGACTGTGACAAGGAAAAACTCTGGGATGGAAATGAGAAAGGAACTTTTAGAGGAACCAGACTCAAAAGGGAATCTGTCCTCATCTGGTTGGAATCGGCTGCACACATGGATTGGGGAAAAAAAGAAGGTGTGGTTACTGATACAGTTCATTTTACTTTGAGGAGATGTTTGGTCTTTTTGGAAGGAGTCTCCAGTGCAAATGCTTTGTAACAGAGGTTAAGCTGTTCATTTACGCTTTCTACCACAAAAGTGTCAGGATTCAAGGTAAGCACTGGAGGTTTCCTGACAAATTACGGACAGACTCGAGTCTTTCCTTCCTCATTTCCTTATCATCTTTGATTTGCTTCACTTTACTTTACAAGCTTTTGCTCTTCACCGTGCACCATCATGTGTTACTGACATGAATTCAAAGTGTGTTTGTGTGTATACGCACTTTGGAGCAGCCAGCTCTTGCTCTGTCCCTCATCAGAGGAAAGTGAAGAGAGCTGAGGAGTGATGAAGGTTTAATGCGAGGGGATGAGCTTGTGGTTTGAAGCGGATGAAGGCGAGTGACCAGACTGTCGTTCTGAAAGATAGACGAAAACATCTCGCTCAAGATCTGCAGAAAATACAGAAGCAGGAAGTTAGGAACAGTTCTCTGAAAAAAAGTGCACCATTACCCAAGACCATGTTTTTTTCACTGAGAAGAAACAACATTTTTAACAGCGTGAGATTACAAACTACAACCTGCAAGGAGTAATGTTAATATCAAGCTTGTTAAGGGGGACAATAGAAAAAATGTAAGATCAAGTTTACCTTCTGTGCCTCGGCTTTAACACATGTCCAGTCTGGCTTGAGTGCTACACAAATAAAATACTCCTGTAATGCCTCTTCTCTGCGGCCTGCACAGCAAAGCGTTTTGGCTCGAAGGTAGTAGGCCTGGGGGCAAAAAATAATTTTACAAAATCACAATAATGCTTGTATTCTTTGACTGATGCAACGGATCAACAACAGTCAAGAGGAAAGAAACAGTAACAGTGGAACAAGCTGCAATTTGTAATTGTTCAAACGTGATAATAGACCTGGAACAATCATTTCAAAGCTTTTGTACAAAAGAATTTCTTACAAATTGTGAAATTCTCTTGTGCATTTCTTACGATTGTACTCTATAGAAAACTATAAATTCGTTTATATAAACACAGTTTGACGAGTCAGTCAGTCAATGTTTGCCTTGAGGGTGAATCACCCTGTAGAGGGCTATAAAGTAAAATTAGATGCTGTGTGAATAATTACATACTTATAATAAAAAAATCAAAATAGCTTGAACAAGTTCAGGTAATAAGCTTTAAATAAAATGTATATAACTTGATTGTTGTGCAGGTTTGTTTTCTATTAAAATGTTATAAAGAGCTTTTGTGTCCTTGTGGTGACCCTACAGAACTACAGCAATAATAAAATAATGACAAAGTGGAAAAACTATGATACAAAAAACACAATAACAATGTTATAAAGGATGAAATTAGTATCTAGTCAATTTGAACTTCACTTAGCTTCTGAAGAATTAAAGGGCAATGGAAAAGAATTGAATATAATTACTGGTTATATGACTAAAGTCACGTGAGTGGGTTCGCTGCCCATTTGACAATGTTTTACTTTAATATTTAGCACACTGGGAGTAAAAGAATGCCCAGCTGCACCCGGAGAACACGAGATCTAACGTAGATTAGTGTGACAACAAAATGATCAGTGTATTGCAAGAAAAAAAAAAAAAAAATATATATATATATATATATATATATATATATATATATATATATATATATCTCATAAATCATTTGGGCCGAATTACAGCAACCAGCAATTCCATTCAGTACTAGCAGATTTACAGCCACCTTTTCAATGACTACCATTACTACTACAGCACAGGGTGCATGAAAGAGCCATATCTTATTTGCATATTCAGAAATACAGATTTAAAACCGTTCCCTGCCTCATCAGTTGCCTTGTGATTTGTGTGCTCATTTGGCTTGTGCCATGTTTATTACACAGACTCAAAATCCTGCAGCATTCTTTCATCAGATTACGCTTTATTGACAAAACATATGTGGACACCGGATCATAAGACTCCATCCTATGTAAACCATATCTTCATGGAGCTGGCTTTGTGCATAGGGGCATTGTCATTCTGGAATAGGTTTGGGTCTAAAAGTTCAAAGTGAAGGAAAAACATTGCATCCAAATACATCCTATACAACTGAGTGCCTCCACTCTTGTGGTAGCAGTTTTGGGAAGAACAGTATATATACACACACACACCGAGTATACTTTCTAGATGCTATACATGTTGGCATACCTTGCAGGAACCCTTACACATTTATGGTCACTACCTTAATCTGATGCCTTGCACTAAAAGGAGTCAGCCAGGGTTGCACAGCCCAATGGGATTTGGATTTAATAATCTCCATTTGGGAAAAGGCGGCCTCACATAAATAAGTGAAGCCACTTATCTTGTGCGTTAGAAAAGAAGAGAGCTCAGACTGGCCTCCCCGTACGTCAATCAAGTAACAAATGCCATAGACGAATAGGATAGATAAACGTCTAAAATTCTTTTTTGAATTGCACACATTGGAAATATTGGGAACCCTGATATGGTGCATATTGTACAGTATCATTCGAAAATATTGGAACAGCAAGTCCAGTTCTTGCACAGAAGATATTGGGGTCTTAGATCAGGAAATGAAAGCTCAAATTCTGATTCATTGTCTAATTCATCTTTTGAGCTCAAACCCATTAGTGTACAATGGGGGAAAAAAAGCCCTGATTTTCCAATATTTACTGCGGAGACTGTGTTGGTAAACTGTCTTTTATGCAATTTGCTAAAAAATACCAACATTTTAAAAAAAGGGCATTGGGGCACATCATTTCTCCCTAGTAAAACAGTTTGTGGGTCATCTGGAATGATCAGGGCAAATGTTCTGAAAAATTCGCTGACATCATGAAAGCCTCTTCCACTTATTCCACATGCCCTTGGATTGAGCAGGGTCTCTCCAAGAATGTTTCAAATGAACTGAAGTGAAATAGAAATCAACAGGACAATGCTCGACCTGGCAATGTGACATCAGACAAATGTGTACACTATATGGCCTACCATTTATTAACACCTGAACTACACAACCATATGTGGCTCTTCCTCAAATTGTTACCACAAACTTGGAGACACACCACTGTAAAGACCTTGCATGCTGTTGCATTTGAAATTCCTTTCACCGGAACAAAGAGAGCTAAAGCTGTTCTAGCGTGACAACGTTTCTGCGCCCAAATCAAGCAAATACATGGCGACTAATGAAAGCAAAGACTAATGAAAAAAACCTTGAATGGATTGTAGAGATTGTGCAGATGAACTCAGGATGGAATGCTGACTGCACCCCAGGCTGATCGCACCAAAACTGTTACAGTGGATTGAACACAAATCTCCACAGCAATGCTCGAAAATCTAGCCAAACACCGGTCAAATATATTTATCAACTATATTATAATTTAGTATTAATATTCTTATATACTCAGCCAGAAATAATGTGCTGTTATAGGAAAATCGAGTGCTAATTTTCATTTACTTTGCAGTTCTTTCTTTCTTTGCAAATTAATACAATTTCCGTCATTGTGGTTTCTTGGCTAATACATCCAATTTGCTTCAACACGTATTTATAAATCATTTTTCACATCATCCTATACACCACATGCGTTTCATTTGTATTAAGCTAAAATCCAGTTCTATGATTTTGCTGTAAGGTTATAACAATGTGCAATCAGGTACTGTAGAGAGAGAACAAGAACACATGAAGTAGTTCAGTTGGGATGAAAAACGACTGTTAATTCTTTCTAAGTAGGCTTATGTCGGGCTCACACTGTGCACACAAGAAAAAGACTCGTCTGAGTTTATACGTCATCGAGCCGTGACGTCTATAGAAAATCAGGGCTTTCCTGCTTGGCTGTCAATCAATTCAGAGATCTCCACTTAAGTTCCCTCAAAATTGCAGACTATACCCAAGTGTACAATGCGTTCAGACCCACGTCATCTCACAGATGGTAACTAGCAGCAAGCAAAAACGACCTGTGGCGTTAATTTTTGTTTAAGAAATGCCTTAACAATAAAATCCTCATTAAACTTTTCCACTTTTCCCCTGAGGTGGTTTAAAGTTCTTGCGCTGATTGCGTCATCGGGTTCAGCGCTCCTATTGGTTCTCGGTTTGACGTTCGTTGTAGAAGTCACACTGCAGGAACGTTTCGGAAATCTTCTGAAACTGGCAAAATTTATTCGGAGGACAAAAACCATCGAAACGCCCATTAACATGCTGTCGGTGAACCCTTAAAACCAGCCATCAAAGACTACAGATTTTAGCCTAGGATTATAGGAATCTTTTGGCATTTTAAAATTTGTCGCATACAACCAACTCTTGGCCAAACTCGCAGTGTGCACCTGGCTTTAGTCTGACTGAAGAACACTTGATCTTTGAATGTGGCAGGCAACTGAACGGGAGTTCTAGACATCACAGGAAAATGACCAACACATGCACGTAATCTTGGCGGAGGAGTTTTTCCAACTTTTCACTCCTCGTCTATATTCTTACCTTTGGTGAAGTTGGTAGAAGCCGACACACACTATCTGCGTCATGGATTGCTTGGTTGAAGTTCTTCATGTCCATGTTCAGCTCAGCCCGCTGTGCTAGCAACCTAGCGATAGAGGACGCTGTGGAAGAATAGAGAAAGAAAATCGGTTTTACAATCATAAAGGACACATCAGTTACATGTTACCTTTATTACAGTTTACGCTTCTTCTTGAAATTTGCATAACTATCTGGTGCCTTTTAGGTTTAAAGTGTTTGGATTTAGAGGTTTTCATTATTCAGAAATTTGTAAACATACCACAGAGTAAGCAACACATATGTCCAGAAGCATCTGCCCTCATTGTTTATCATTTATTCTTGTTTTTTTCCTTTTCTTTCGTCACCAGTTGGAATCTCTCAGATGAACACATGGCACATTTCATCCATATCCAGAACATAATCCCAGCATATACAGTGTCTCACAAAAAGGGAGCAAAAAGTGAGCAAAAAGTGAGTACACCCCTCACATTTCACCAATCATTTTAGTATATATATATATATATATATATATATATATATATATATATATATATATATATATATATATATATATATTCAAGGGACAATACTATAGAAATGAAACGTAAATGTGGTGCTTTGAGTACAATTCTCTCATACTGACCACATGTTCAACATGGCACCTCATGGCAAAGACTCTCTGAGGATTAGAGAATTTGAACTGTTGTTCTCACCTCGGCTATAAGAAGATCGGAAACACCCTGAAACTGAGTTACAGTACAGTGGCCAGGGTCATACAGAGGTTTTCCAAAACGGGTTTCACTTGGAACAGACCTCACAAGGGTCCATCAAAAAAGTTAAGTCCTTGTGCTGTGCGTCAGGAGCAGAAGTTGCATCAAAAAACAGACAAAGCTTGCAAACAGTTTACTGAAGACAACCTGTCCAAGAGCATGAATTACTGGAACTATGTCCTGTGGTCTGATGAGACTTCTAAACTAGATAAAATCGTGTCTTGCTTATGGTCAAGCATGGTGGTGGTAGCATCGTGGTCTGGGGCTGCATGAGTGCTGCTGGTACTGAGGAGCTGTGGTTCATTGAGGAAAAACATGGATTCCAACATGTACTGTGGAATTCTGAAGCAGAATATGATTCCCTCCCCTCAGAAACTGGGCCAAACGGCAGTTTTCTAACATAATAACGACCCAAAACACACAGCTGACAACTGCCTTGCTGAGGAAGCTGAACGTGAAGGTGATAGAGTGGCCAAATATGTCTTTAGACCTGAACCCTATTGAACACCTGTGGGGCCTCCTCACACGGAAGGTGGAGAAGCATCATGTGTCTAACATCCAGCAGCTCCGTGGTGTCATTATGGAAAAAAAGGAAGAGGATCCCAGCAACAACCTGTGCAGCTCCGGTGAATTCCATGCCCAGGATGATTAAAGCAGTGGTGCTCACAAAATATTGACACTTTGGACACAGTTTTAACATGTTTGCTCACATTTGTTGGCAGCTTTTTAGACAATAATGTCTGTATGTCGAGTTATTTTCAGAGGACAGTAAATCTGTACTGCTATACAAGCTGCACATTGACTACTCTGAAATATTTCTAAGTTTCATTTCTATAGTATTGTCCCTCGAGAAGAAACACTAAAATGGTTGCTGAAATGAGAGGAGTGTACTCACTTTTGTAAGATACTGGAGCTCACTAATGCTTCACCACAAGGACCTGTTTACTACTTCAGAGCCTCACTGTCATTACACATTCCCAAAAAAAACAGGGTTGGCCGGTGTGAGAACATCTTATCTAAGCATCAGGTTTTAATATGGTATAAGGGTAAAGTTAGATCAAACAGCTCATGATAAGACCCTGGCCTTATGTAACATAAGCTTGTTTAGAGTTGAACCCTGTTTTATACCAGATATACCAAAAACACAATGTTGGCTCTAGAGGGAACATTGTGTTACTACAATGAACAGAGAGCAAACAATATATTGAGAACTCATTTAAGCCGTTCAGCTTCTTGGATCAAAATGTACTTCAGAAATGTAGCGCATCCTAACAGGAACCAGATCAATTCTCAAGTTTCCAAAATATGACATTTCATACGCCATCTATCGATGTCCGTCACTTTTTCTAAAACAAAAGATACAAATCCCCCCACCATTGTTTATTCGTTGCATTTTCCTCGAACGCCCGGTTGAAGCGTAACTAATGTGCAAACCTGTGACTAGGCACATGACCGGTTGCTTTTAAAGCTAAGCTGTCATGTTCAAAATTTGAGAATCCCACAGTCGGGCTGCTTTCCAGCGCCGAGTGTCAATTGAGCTTATGTGTTTACTCACTGGCCGCCTTCGTCCGCATGTTGAGAGATTAGATGAGGCGAACGCGCCAATATGAACGCCTACACGCTCCTTTAGTGAAAAGAGGAAACGATAGCAGGAAGAACAGAAAGGCTAAGTCCCAAGCTGCACAATAGCACACTAGGGTATAGTCTGTAATTTCGAAGGAACTTCAGTAGAGATCTCTGAATTGATTGACAGCCAAGCAGGAAAGCCCTGATTTATAATAGACGTAAGGATATGAGAGATATCTGCAGCATCGTTGGTTTTTTGTTTTGGTTTTTTCAAATGTGAATATTTCCCAGGTTTTCTTTTAGGGGGGATTTATAATTATATTGAAATTCTGAATGTTCTAGTGATCTTATAATACTCATTTCAAGTGAGTTAAAGTAATCAGACTTTAAACTAAACATTTTGACTAAAGACGGTTTTTCGATTGCTTAACCACTTTGACTAGGCCCCTCAAAAAAGGTGCATAATCAAATACTTCATGTTGACAGAATTTCAGACTGTCTATCTTTAAAAGCAGCTTCACTGGCGGAAACGTTCGCTTGGAAAGCATGACGCTGTTAAACGAGAGAGAGGACGCTTTACGTGAGCCAGAAAAACATATTTTAGAGAACGCCGTGTTCTTGTTCTGTAGTGATGTGGCTGAATATAGACCGATGTTTATTTTCTTCAGTACATTTCACAGTCATTATTTTTGTTCTATTCAATTCCCTGAAAAAAATAATTTTTTTTTTTTTTTTTAAGTATAGATACAGATCTGTCTAATAAGGGCCCTGGAGACAATTAAAAGCATCTGATCTGTATTGAACAAAAAAAAACATCCAGACTTACATTGCTGGAAATGCTAGTCACATATTTTTTCCTGTGTATTTACCATTACTCAAACTGCATGAGAGTTCTCGTCTCCTTCCACCCATCTCCCTTACACAAACGGGTCAGAATATAGGGCCTGATGGGCTGAACTAGGTCAGGCGTGAGCAGCTAGCAGACAGAAACAGGATGCAGGCATGCTGAATAGAAAGCAGATTCCTCTGCTAACCCCAGCATTGCACTGACCCCCTTCAAATCATGATTTAAAAGAAGCACCTATACGACCTCATTTACTTTTTTATTAAGAATCAAGTCATGGGACATCAACACGATCCTGACACTTGAATTCTCCTGACACTGCATAATTAAAGCTAAAATTAGATGAGTCTGTATGGGTTGGATGCTGAAAGGCTTTTCAAAATATAATAAAAAATAAATAAAAAATGAATTTGATGTAATAAATTTAAAGACAAAATGCATACAATAAACAGAAATTCAAGAATAAATCATAAGCAATTAATATTTTAATTGAAATAATTACAGTGAATTTATAATTATATTGAAATTATTATCACTTGTAGTAGCAGTAAGTGTACAAAAAAAACCTACAATACTGTATACAACAATTTTAAAAAATATCTATCTATCTATAAAATCTATATCCATAATCTCTCTCTTTCTTCCCTTCGATCGCTCTCTAATATATATAAATTTATTTTAATAAATGCATGAAGAACCTTTCCGGCCTTGACCCACGTATGAAGACAGGCTCAGTGCAGGCTATTTCCTAGGAGTACATATCTGTAGTTCATATTAATACTTTAATTACTCGCTACTATAATTACTACCTTCTGTCTGGACCCTTCCTGTAAGTGTCTGCTACTGGTTTTTATTTAATAGTCAAACACTTATTTAATGTCTCCTGTGCACATATTTGCAAAGCCACAGTCTGCTCCTGAAATAAAGTCCATTCAACAGGTGGATGATGCATAACATAACACATGAGCTATAACAAAGGGGCATCATGAAGGACTGGATGCTGTGTGATCTAGTCTGGTAAATTTGAGGGCACAAGTTATTTTTAGAAAAATGTCCTAAAAGCCCTTCTAGACGTTTTATAACTGTTACCAGGAGAAGTAGGTCAAGCAATACATGCTGCAGGTTTTCACACACACACACACACACACACACACACACACACACACGTGTACATCATCAATCACTGAAATCCATTACCTATTTCCACAGCTTGGTTATACTTCTCCAGGGCACCCTGCAGCTCTTGTTTCTTCCACAAGCTCTCCCCCTCGAGCCAGAACCTCCTGCATTTACTCTCCGCCTCGAACCACTTGTCGAGCAGGCCGCTGAGGATCACGTTGGCCCGGAGGCCGCTGGTGCACCCTGATCCGCTCAGACTGGCGCGGCACGACATGCACTCGTGGACCACGGTGTCCTCCAAGCACCGTTTGCAGTACGTGTGGCCGCACACGAGCGTGGTGGGCTCTGACAGCAGACCCCGGCAGATTCGGCACGAGAACATATCGTGCAGGCCGCCGCCACCGTCATCGAGCTCGTCCCGGTCGAAGCAGGTGGCGGCCGCCGGCTGCGGGGGCTCCTTGGCGCGGAGCGAGCGCGCGATGCTCTCGACCAGCGGCCGCAGTTCCTCCGCTCGGAGCCGCTGCAGGTCCGCGGCGACGCAGTACGAGTCCAGAGACTCGGCGATCCGCCCGGCGCGGGCCAGAGCGTCCGCTTTGCGGAGACAAAGTCCCCGGTCGGGCTTGTGGAGCTCGGACAGCTGGGACGAGTAGATCTCGACGGCCAGCTCGTAATCCCCGGCGCGGCATGCCTCTTCAGCCACTTCCAGCATTTCCGCGCACACACCCGGGGCGCTGGGCTCGCGCCCGAAATGCTCCGCGGAACTCTGAATCCCGGTGTCCATTTTTACTGAATGTTTCTATGATTTCAACACGGGAATAAATAATAAACAAAACCGAGCGAGTCCAAGTCCCAGGTTTTATTTGGTGACGATTCCGAACGCAACCTCCCTCATGCTGTCCAGGGCAGAGTGACGTCACAAGTGTAATTCAAACGCCCTAATGAATCGTGAGGTCATTAACCGGATCGCACGCGCACTCCCTCCTTCTTTAATCGCCTATTAATTACGTAAATGTTTCACAATCCAGATCTCCCTACCTCACGCTGTTTCTCTTTCCAACACACACACACACCTGGGTCTGCGCTACACGGGACGCCACTTGTAGAACCATTGATCTTGATGGGGGGGGGACGTGGTCTTGTGGTTCAACACACACACACACACACACACACACACACACACACACACACCGGCCAGACGAGACAAAAGCGTTAAACCGGTGGATCGCGGTCACGTTTCAGGCGCGAGCGACACGCAACGGCGACGCCGACGATCTAATCGGTGGGTCCCGCGGTCCCTCTAGAAAGCACGCGCTCCTCCGGTCACGGCTGTCCTCCGCACGACCCTGCGCGCTCGCGCTTTCGCCTCTTCTCCCCGCTTTCCGACGCGTCGCCTTTCCATTCTGAAAGCCCCTCCAAACCCAGTCCGAAGAGTCCATGTCATCCAGCATGACACGCCTTAGCTACATAATCATCATCATAAGACATCATCATCGTCACCAGCTTTATAATAAAAAAAAAAGAAGATGAAGATCAGTAAACCGGGAGGAGAAGCGCTCCATCCACCCAGCTACATAACAATAAACACCTCGCTATAGCCCCGCCCACTACACCACACGTGACCTCCAAAGCCTCCTCCCATTGGCACATTATGTAGCTCACTTATATAATGACACACACGGGTTGTGTAACCTTAAAGTAGGAGATAACACAACTAGTGTTGACTACCCTACACCACCTCAGATTGCCCTGTCAATCACCCCCTCCCCCAAAAAAGTTATGTATACATGTGTGTTTTTATAAGTTTTTATATAACATCCTTATTAAATGCAAAGCAATGCAACAACCTGTATAATGCTTCAGACTGAACAGAGTGTAACCCATAAAACCTTCCCCACAGAGCCTCTCTTTTCCTTCATACTTTATCTATTTTTACTTCATTTCTATTGATACATTTTCAGGAAGCAGTTCCTCCTTAGAACCAGTTCCAAAAGTAGGTCCGTCACATAACCGTCTTCCTATTAGATCTGTCACATAACCCTGCTTCCATAATACGGTCTGTCATGCTATCCTGTCTTTACATAACCTGGCATGATTATTCTAAACAGAAAGGTACGAAATGCTCTAGAAGAATCCCCACCACAGACAGCATGTTGTTTAAGAGATATCATTTGATATTGCCTACGACTGGGAATTTATATTTAGTCAAGAAAAGCTTGGGGCTGGTGTGGCACTAAATGGAGTTTAAAAACACGTGTAGTTGTTGATAAAGTGGTACTGGTGATGTGTTATAGAGAAAACTAAAAAAAATATAGATATATTTTTATATAAATGAGACCTGGGATGGTGAGGAAACGGTTGATACGTGTTAACCTTAACATTCCTCAACATCAGAAATAACTATAAATGGATCAAAAAAATATTTTTTTGGTTTTATTTTTTATAAACATTGCTTTTTTTATGCTTCTTAGAACCATTTATTACTTATTAGATTAGTCTTATTATTTTCTGGACTTATATTTTACCTTTGAGAGCAGTTCCATGTTAAAGTAGGTCGGTCATATAACTGTCTTCCTATTAGGTCTGTCACATAACTCTGCCAGCCAAGGACATGCCAGTCAAAGAACCAGGAAATGATCTAATTCACTGACTAGAAATATTAAAAAGACTATTAAAAAAATAGTATGATCTCATTTACAATGAGCCTTAATGATTGCTTTATTAATTACTTTCATATATTGTGGTTCCATTAGAGCAGATGACTTTAATGTTTCTTTAATGTCCATTCAAATGCCATTAACCCATTAATTATTTTTATGAAGTGAGTATCAGAGACCATCAGCTTCTTCTGTAACGCACCAAATGCATATTCAGCATTTTACTATTTAAACCACTACACCTGTATCTAGTCATAAGAACAACAAGAACAAAAAAATGCCAATACGAACAAATCTGTACCATTGTACTTAAAGCACTGCTGAATTCTCGATTCTGATTGGTTAATTTCTTCTTAATAACAGCAGCATTGACAACAGTTGTATTATATAACGGTTTCTATAGTGGTATTTTGTGGTAAATGCTCAACTTATTTGGATGCTTATCATGGAAGAAGTCTTCAGTATCAGCAGTTTGTCAGAAATCAGTAAAAGCATCAAGATGCTGATGAGGACACTGATAACATGAACTGTTTCTTTTAAACTATTTGTAATTGTTTGATTTTCTGGATGTTCCACAATGAAAAAAACAAAACAAATGAAAAAACAATACACTATACACTATAAACTATATTGACAAAAGTATTAGGTCACTTGACCTTTCCTGCTTCTTTTCCAAATTGTTACCGCAAAGCTGGAGGCACACAACTGTATAGGATCTCTTTGGATGCAGTATAATACAATTTTGCATTCACTTGAACTTGAAAACCCAAACCTGTTCCAGCATGGCAATGCCCCTGTGTGAGCTCCTTGAAGATCTGGTTTATATGCTTTTTAGAGGAAGATCTTGAGTGGCCTGCTATAGAGCTCTGATCTCATCCCTACTGCACCCCAGGCCCAGGACAAATATCCATAAGCACCCTCCAAAATGTAGTGGAACATCTTCCCAGAAGAGTGGAGGGAAATATAAGAGCAAATTGGGACTAAATGTGGTATGCAATGCACATACCATACTTATGACCAGGTGACCCAATATTTTTGGCAATATAGTGTATGTATATATGCGAGATTTTTAATAAATAAATAAAAAATATTGTTGGACGATTGCAGTTTATGTGGAATAAAATCACTTTGCTTCTGTCTGTCAAATAATTAATTAACCTCCACATCACCTCCGGCTTACTTTATAAACTGTTCTATCAGAACAATACAAGTCTCATGTCTGTGAACGAAGCAGATCAGTGACATTACTTGCATGAACACATTGAACACAATGTTCTCTTCTGTAAAAGAACACTCATTTGAATATTTGGTACAGAGCCATATTACGTAAAAGAACAACAAATAAAAAGGAAACAATTTAGCTTAGGTAACCTTTTCAACCCAACCTGATATTCCAGTTATTAAAAAAAAAAAAAAAAAAAGACTTTCTAAGAATCTTTCAAATAAAAAACAAACTCAATCCTAAATTATTTGGATGAACAAGAATATTGTAGTATATATTTTACCTTCTTTGAAGCACAATGTCCATACAGTCCAATTTCTTTACTTACAGTACTTCTATAACATTAAGAATAACCTCAGGGAGTTCCTTCAATGTCATGAATGCTTTTGGCAGAAGATCTTAGAGTCCTTATGTTTAGGAGCAACGAGGCTGGATGGGATTTACTCGTCGTATTTGTTAATTAATAATAGTAATGAATGTCATATTTAAAAAAGATATCATGCCCCCAAATGCTAAAAAGCAATTCGAAATACAACAGACACAGCATGAAAGGAAGTTTTGTTTTCAGACCTAAAATCAAGATAAAGAAGAAGCTAAATTCTGACAACCGGGGAGGTTTTACAAAACTCTTCTCCTGACATAATTTTTTTCTATTATTATCTTTATATTCTACTTTAACCTCGCTGTTTTAGGTTTAAAACTAATCCCGAACAACTAACATTGCCCTACTGCTGTAAGTACAATTTACACTATACGGTCAAAAGTTTGTCGACACCTAACCATCACACCCTTTAGTGCGTTCTGTACATTTCTTTCCAGAGTTCTCCTTTGAAGGTTTTCAACTACATTTTTTAAATGTGGCTGTGGAGGAAACATCAATGTTCATCATCGTGAGAACACTCCACAGTGAAACATGGTGGTGGTAGTATTGTGTGTATAATGAGGATGCTTTTTATTAGCAAAATCTGAAAACTGGTCAGGACTGAGAGCTAGATGGATCCAAATACAGGATAATACTATAGAAAAACAAACGTTTTAATCTTCAAAAGACTTGAGGCTTTTTTAGACAACAATCCTAAAACATACAGCTAAAGCTACACCGTGGTGTTAGAAAGGTCCAGTAAATGCCCAGACCTCAATCCAACTTAGAAGATGTATCAAGATCGGTGCTGGAGCAAGATGAATGGAAAAAATTTCAGGATGCAGATGCTAAAATTGGCTTTACCGAGCACTGCACTTAAAGAGATGAATGCTTATGCATCAAATGAATAGCTGCTTTTAGGTTTAATGAACCCTTTCAGAGAAATACATTGTGGAAATAAAATGGCAAAAATCCCATTTGTGTCCATGTCAACTCAGGATTTTAACACTACAGATTGTGGACATTTTTTAAAGATGGGGATAAAAACATACACAGGGCATTGTAGTATAAACTGACTAAGCATTTACCCAGGGAACGTGTTGTTTACCTATATTTATTTAATGTAAAACAGATTATGTGATTACAGCAGGCTAAGTTGGTGCTTTGTTTGCCTAAGATGACAAAGTCTTCAGGATCGCAGCTGTTGTATATGTTTGGAAAAGGCTAAGACTCTATAATCTAAAAGTATACATGCAAAAGCATATTGCTGGATAATGCTTGCGAAAACAATGATGCCTTTTATAGCTTTAATGCCACAGCAAACTATGACCATTAGCATTTAGTGCTGGCCAAAGTAGCAAGTGATATCCTATCATCATCATTGTGCAACATCTCAACCTGCACAACCTACTGATCAAGCAGTATGTGTTTACTGGTTTTTCAGGAACTCTGTTTAATACTTTCGCCAGTTTATAGCCTGTCAACAAACTGGAACAAACACTGAAGAGTATCAGATGCTTTACCATCTGTTGTCTGTGTATCCATTAGTGCATTCAGAGCAACCCGTGTACAATGGAGTATGATTATAGATCAACCAAAGACAATGAGAACACTCTAACGTATATCTGACAAATAACAAGCTGGAATACAATAAATAAATCAAATATATGTATATAAATGTGTAAGAAAATAAATAATGTATTTGTACACATATATTCCAATGTAGAGCCAATTTTCAGCTCATGGTATGTATTTAATTTTTATTTTTTTATCATTGATTATTATGTAGTCATTTTTGTCATAATACAGAATACAGAGCTCGATGTGCTACAAAAAACCCACCTAAATAGGTCAAAAGTCTATTCTGGGATTCAGGACAACAGTCTATAAAAAGTAACAACATCTTTGGTTGTTTTTAATAGTGAACTAGTTATTGCACAATCAAAATGTTGATCATCATACCACTGCACTTGGTCTGTTGTGAGCTGTGTGCAAAAGCAAATACTTTCCTCGAAAGAAAGCTAAATGGACTTAGGTATAAATCCAAACTGCTTTATTCACCCTACAAGCTATAATCACATAAAATGCAAGTTATAATAAAGAGCACTGTATAATGGCTCACAATTACTGCCTCGAGCTATTTTGATGAAGTTAGTCTCCAACGTGCGCTCATTTCACATGGCACGTGTTCAGGCTCTGCAGCTGCTGCACGATGACTCACCAATTTATGAAACCTATCATAATACTCTTTTCGCTTGTCTGCATCATCCTGCTATCACATGTATGAGCAAGTTTAGGTGCTGGCTGGAATGAGCCACTTCCGTTCCAAAAGCTTCAGAGAAATACGGAAAGGCCCAAAGGTTCGCTTATATAATTTGCCCTCTCTGGGAACAGTCATATATTTCCTAGAAAATCATGTTTGGATTGTCCCAATGATCCTTAACCAAATCAAACATTCAGAGTTCAGAGATCAGAATGATGTTTGGTTTTGTTACCACAATGCTTAACCAAATCAAGAGTTCAGAGATCGCAGCAGTGTGTTCAAAAAAACTTATTTACCCCCAACAATTCATTTACAAGCTTCCAAATAAAGATGTCGTAATCAAGTACTCGAAGTGGAATAAAACATGAAGAGAAATGCAGAAACAGGAGAATGCACTCCTGAACATCAGCCTAAGATTGTTTTCACAGCTGACAAAACCGTCTAAGCCCGTGCAGTAAACACAAACGTACTGCCTATTTACCCGTTAGCTTCATTTTTTAGTGATCTGATGCCTGCTAAGTGCAAACAACCTACATCTTTAAGATTACTTTCCTTAAAAAAAACACCATCTGTTGCGTTATATCTTCTTAGATCTTAAGCAGACTTTCCTCCACTGCACTGTATTCCAAAGCTGCTTTCATGTACCACTGTTAACACCTTTGTCATCTTCCTCTTTTTACCTCCCCTGGGGGAAACCCAGGTCCATCTTCAATGCTCTTTTACTACTTTGTTGAAGTGATGTTTATTAGAAGAGCCCCTGGAGCGGAGGGTGAAATGATTGCAGACTCCATGTGAAAACCTGAAAGCCAGAAGACACAACGAACTGCTTGTTGACTCGACTCTAGCTTCTGTGAATTACCTGTAGATATTAGTGATGAGGCGTTCACAAACAAATCTTTAATGTGACTCAGAAGAACTAATCGTCTCAAAGAGCGATTAGTTCCTTTTCTATGCATGAGCAAAGCACCGCATAATGTCCATAGGATATGTACAGGAAACAGAATTGTGTAGTTTACTTTTCGACTCTTTTTCGACTCTCTTCTTTTATCATTACAAAGAAAACAGAATTGAGAAGTTCATCTCATGAGTATTCTGGTCCAAATCACACTTTTTTTGTCAGGTGACTCCCATAGGTGCTATGAAGGTGATTAAAGAATTCAAGAAATTAAATGAACTAATTGAGTCTAGGAGAATGCTGAGGACGTAGCTGCCAGGAAGGAGGAAAAGAGGAAGTTCAAGGAGGAGGTTTATGGATGTGGTGAGGGAAGACATGCAGGTAGTTGGCTTGAAAGAGGCAGATGTAGAGGACAGGGGGGTATGGAGATGGATGATCCGCTTTAGGAGAAGCCGAGAGAAGAAGAAGAAGAAGAAGTAGAAGAAGAAAAAGAAAAAAGGAACTAATTAATAAAAAAAGATTCATTTTGATGAGCGAGATTCAAAGAACCAAGTTACTAATATGATCCATTCTTCCCATTACTAGTGGATGGTCGGAAAAGTGGTAGTTAAGCGGTTAAGATGTTGGCCTTCTGATCAGAAGTTTAAATCCTAGCACCACCAAACTACCACTGCAATATAGTAAGTCAAATAAATCTTAGATTACCAACAGAGCATTTCTTATCATTTTAACTATCACAACTAAGAGTGCCAATTATACTGGAGTTCACTCTACATGGCAGCTGATGGACCTGCCGTAGTGTATCTGAGTTAGTAAGCTGGATAACTATAAAGTGTCTCCTTCAAAGGGCAAATGTGTTTAGATTGGCAACAAATTCGCTCATTCTCCCCCACTTTTTCTGCAAGTGGTTACTTGTAATAGACGCTAGAAGTAGTAATAAAACAGGTTTATTTGCTTTGCTTCTCCTCAACCGGCCTCACCCCCATCTCCATTTTTTTTTTCTTTTTCCACCTTGGTCTCACATGCCCTACAGCGCACAGGTCCGTGAGCACATTATCGCTCAATAAAAAGGCCTTTACACAGCGGCGTACGGTTTCCTTCAAGTTCCATGTGAATTAACTACGTGGGAATTGTATAGATGGAAAAAAAAGACCTCTTGGTTATAAATGAAACCCAGCGGTCACGCAATTCAACAAAAGAGAGCATGCAACACGGCACACGAGGACGGCGAAAGGGAGCGCGTTGCCGTGGCAACCGCGGTTTTGCCCACATTCACGTTCCCTTCAGAAATGACGGCCTTTTAGATTGACCTTCAAGTCAAAGACGAGACTCTTAAGATGTTGTGGCTTTCAGGAACACAAAGCACACCTCAGCGTTGGGAGTTGTGTTAAATCAGAAAAAAAATTAAAAACTCGATGTTTCTATTTCGTTTTATATGTCACTAAGAACACAAACACGTTTTTTTTTTTTCTTCACGTTTAAAGATGTTAACTGAACTGAAAGTTTACCCATCGCCCTTTCCAACTGTGGCTTCTTCCCATTAATACTTTACTTCCTGTAACATGACCTGATATTTCACACTTGCAGCTCTACTCTGGATAAAATGATCGGCCTATCGTGCTCTAATATTCAGTTTATTGATTAATTAATTATCCAGTTATTGATTCTGATCTCGACTGATAATTTGCTATAAAAACGATATTTCATGGGGAGACAAAAAAAAGTGAGTCACATCCTGGTTAGGATTTATTCCAATGTACTGTAGATTGTTTGTCACCTAGGGGACGTGATGAGAACATGGTGTCCTTTAGATGTTGTTCCCTCTAGTGGGTGAGGCACTCACTTACTGAGAAAGCTGCTCGAGTACCAATTCATTCTCCTGGCGACTATGACATCGCATTAAGGGAAAGATTTCTTATAGCCCCGAAAAAATGGCGTGTATTTGCTTTTACTTTTGTCGAAAGAGGACAAATTAAATTTCCAGTCATTTTAGGATCTAAAAATTCTTGCAGGTCATCTCAGCACACAGTAAGAAACCAGACTATAAAAAATAGTGCTTGTGGTGCACTCTGGTCTATAGAACTCTATAAAAAAAACAACTAAATACTAAATAGGTCAAGTGTCTATTTCTGGACACAGCACTACAAACTGTGAAAACTATTTTTCCCCCCGGTGGTGGTGGTCTATTTTATAGACAACACTTCGATTACTAAAGTTCCAGGTCAAGTCCCAGTTTATCCTTTTGTAAGTTTAGAGAAAAAAAAACTTTAACGTTGCCTCATATAGTATTATTCAGCTTATGTCAACAAACAGCTTAGGTCATTTTAAAGGCAAATCTTAAATATCTATTATATAAACTCCTGAATTATTCCAATTCAAATCAGAGGTTAAATGATGGGTCTCAACTGATTATTACCGTAATTTCCGGACTATAAATCGCGCCCATATATAAGCCGCACCCACTGAATTTGACAAAGATTTTTATTTTGAACATAAATAAGCCGCACCTGTCTATAAGCCACACAAATGTACTTTACACAGGCTTTAACGAAAGACAGTGTCTGTTACACGGTGTAACGGGTGAAATATGTTGCGTTTCCTTTAGGAGCATAGCGGTATTTTGGGAATAGCATGCCACTGCATTTTTCCGCTATTACTGCATGTGCGCAAGACCGAGGATTATGTCCTTATTATTTTCTGATGCTCATTTCTAAGTTTCTTTGACTAACCCATAATGCTGTTGCCAAGAAAAATTAAAAAGCACGAGTTTTGGAAACCTGTCTGTGCTTATTTGATTTCTGTTGGAACTGGAGCTCTCCCTTCACCCAGACTCAACTCGTTACAACGGCTTGTATTTGAACAGTAGCCTACCAAATAAGTCATTGTTCACTGTCTTCCTCCTTCCTTTCACAACTATTTCTCTCGGGAGTTTATCTTTTGGCATCGTCGTGCGTTTAAAAAAAGGTTTTTTGGCTTGAAGTTTGTGAAACCGGGCAAAACCCAGGAAAAATTTATAAATAATCCTCTTCGTTGTTTAAGCCACGGGGTTCAAAACGTGGGAAAAAAGTAGCGGCTTACAGTCCGAAAAATATGGTAATTATCATGCCAAATTATTAATCTCATTTAAGATATGAAATGGATATTTTTTATATAGCAATCCTTATCACTAATGTTATATTACTGTTTTTGTGGCTCCTCAATATAAAAATATTTTCAATATTTCACAACCAGAGTTTAGCCCATCGCTCCAGATTGTATAGTAACAGAAACATTACTGTTGTTTCCTGTTACATTGCCATGCAGTTGGGATCTCAACTCACACATCCTAAACATGGACAATGAAACTGCACAGCACCAGGCATCATGGTTTTCCCTAAAGACAAAGATGCTGTGTGTCGTCCATGAGGTTTTTCTCTAGAGAATACAATGAGGGCGTTCTTTCCCTCGGTATTCGGGCCGAAAAGGATCTTGTGCTCGTCGCATAACTATATGAACGCATCCATGTATGTAAATGTAAAGGAACTAATGAATATTCTTTGGTGGATTCTGATTTAAAGCGAAATAACCAGGTACAAGTATAGAAACTGATTTGTTATGTTCACATTACCAGGCTGACACAAAAATCATGTGAATCTATTTTTGTAATTCTGAAATTATTAAAAGACCTGAGGCTCTTTTATATGTGGTTTTAGATCAAATACATTTGGTCACAGAACACGAATGAAAATACGGTCAGGTCGGCAAAACAACAATCGAGGAAGGTAATAGCAGTAGATGTATTCAGTGGTAGAAAGGGATATTTTGTAATTAGCTTGAAGTGATTCAAACTAAAAAAAAAAAAAGGAAGGAACTAAATGTACAATATTACCTTGAAAATACACGTGAACAGGGAAGGTTTTTTCAGGTTCTTTTTCACTGAAGAGAGAGCAAATAGGTATCTGACACATTATTGGCTTATCCTTGCTTGATATTTCTATTCACTGATCTGTTTGTATTTAACTATAAATAAAGATTCACATTCAGTCCAAGATATTTAGATTGTTTATTAGAAAGCAATAGTGGGGAATTCTCTGTATTATTCTATTAGTAGGCAACCATTTCTGTAGGGAGGGAAAAAAAAATACATTTCAATATGAGTGCATTAATAAAGAAAAAACTAGATCTCATTAAGGTAGTCTTTAGGTCAGAATACGTATCTGTTATTTGCTCTAAAGTGACTTTTTCTTGGACGCAGATCTTTTTAGATGATCTCCTAACAACTCTCTTGCCCCATAATGAGGTCGTAAACCCCCACCCCACCTGCCAAACACACGTCAATTCGGTTTGACCGAAAGTTATAGGAAGACCAGATTGACATCAGGACCACTTCCTCCGGTTACAAAAAAAACAAAAAAACTCTAATAAATACAAATATCAGTCGAGCAGGAAGTCAGGTCTGTGGTACCCAAAAAGGCTAAAATCCCCCTGGTAGCAAGCATAAAGTCGTCGTATGTCCCTTTTGCTAATCCCAGAGAAGTAGCGTTCAACCTTGGTCCGGTTGTAGCGCGTTATGCCTTTAGGGATGCTGGGGTACGATACCAAGTCCTCAATTCCAGCAGCTTTGAGGATATACGGAGCATCTTGCTCAAGTGTCTCGTGATGGCCGATTACATCATAGGAAATGTCACAGGGAGCACAGAGTTCAGCGTAGGTTAACCAGTGGATGACGTGCTCTCCGAACTGGCGGTCGAGATGTTTCCGGCCCGACTCGTCACCCAAGTAGCGCACAAAGTCCTCGAAGTGCAGGCCGGCGCTCCCTGAGGCGTCTCGGTGATTTTTGCGGTACTTGCGGATGATGGCTGGGGCGATGCTGTGCTTGTACCATGGCTCGAAACGCGGGTTCTCCATAAACTTATCCTTGAAGGCTGATATGAGGCGTTCGAATGGGTCTCGGACAATGAAGAACTTAAAGTATGTGTTTAATCTGAAATGATTTAAAAGAAACGTGTAAGTGCTGTTGTAGGATCATGATATTAGAGGTGTGTTTTTTTCAATAGGCAGATAACAACAGGGTCTCACTTAATCTGATGAGGGGTATAACAGTAGACATCAAAAGTTGACATCAAAAAATGTATAATTTATAAAATGCCTGCTTGGTTTAAATAAAAAAAAAAGTTAAAATTAAAAAGAATAAAGCTAATTAATGCAATACACATATTGATTATATTGAGTACTCCATTAAATAGGCACAAATTCATTTGATTATATAAAATTAAAGAAATTGTAGAAATTTAATAGTTTAAATTTGTTAGACCTTATTTAGGTATTACAGATGTTTATATAAATGTGTGTTTAACATTTAATATGTAATTTAAAGATTAATTTAAAGATCTAAAGATGTGATCTACTTAACTGTTCTACTTCATTCAGCAAACTTTAACAAATATCTTCATTCCTTCTTTCCTTAATTCATTTACTCCCTCTATATGCAGAAATTGTCAGTATTTTCTCATTTTAGAAAAAAACTCTTAACTGTACGATAAACCTATATAATATATTTGTGAGTAAACTTGATTTTTAACATTAAAATTATTGCATTTGGTACACATGTGCACCGTACCGAAAAATCCTGTATCGAAACAGCTCGATACGAATTTGTGTATCGTTACACCCCTATCTCAGATGGTGTTTAATCAATCAGGACATAGGGATACATTTTTTTTCTTCTTAAGATTACACAGAAAAATGTTACCGCTCTATTAAAGATATCATAAAAGTAATTATAATATAGTTAACGTATTTCCAGACAGCTGTGAGTTCTTTCATAATAAAAAACTATTTTCCCTTTTTGTATTTGGAATAAGAAGTAATGTAAATCAGTAGAACACTCTGTAGTCATTACTGCATTATTAAATAGTTCTGTTTATGCACACTAATGCATAGCAGGCTTGATGGTAAAACAATGTTCATATAGTTTTATTAAGCTTTTATTGAAATGACAGTTTTATTGTGGATAATAAATAACTTACTGCATGTCATATTAGGCTGAATGGATTAAATCTGGGAGAGACGTCACCATACCAATACCATCAATGTGCGGTTATGCAATTGTACATAAAATCATTGGGTGTAAAGCAAACTTTCACAGACCTTTCCGCGACCTCTGCGTCACTCATGGAGGACAGGCGAGGTAAGCCGTTTCTCTCGTGGTCATGGACCACGTTCTCGGGTATGTCTTCCACCTTGGAGAATTTTCCTAAATGTTAACAATCAAGACATGTGAGATAAAATCATCATCGCTATCCAAGTATAGTGCTTAAATTGTGTGCGCTGAACAACCCCCTCTCACCATTGAGGACAATGAGGACCTTCTTCCACTGTGTGTTGCCCACCTTGGGCGTCTGGCAGAAAAGAATCCTGTGTTTGTCGCAAACGAAGATGCGGTCGAGGACGAACTTGCGCAGTGCAGTGTGTGTGAGGTTCCGGAGAGAGGAGTTCCTGCAGATGCTGGATAATAGCTGCAAACGCTGCACAGTCACCGACTCCCAGTCTGAGAGCTCCACCTGAGTTGGGCTACCTGAAGACTACACAAATATAGAACACACTTCAATATCAATGCTTTTTTTTTTTTTTTTATTATAAAATTCCTTATATATTTTCTGTATACACAATGTCTTCGTGTTTACTAACCCCAACCAAATTTACACTGTATGGACAAAAGTATTGGGACAACTGACTTTTCCAGCCATATGTGTTCCTTTTTTCCCCAAACTGTTACCACAAAGTTGGAGGCCCATCATTATATAGGATCTCTTTGTTGAACTTCAGTTGAAATAGGAGACCCAAACGTGTTCCAGTATGCCAATGTCAAAAATCTTTCCATAAAAGTGGAAATGATTATAACAGCAAACAGGGATATTATATATATATATATATATATATATATATATATATATATATATATATATATATATATATATATATATATATATATACAGTACAGACCAAAAGTTTGGACACACCTTCTCATTCAAAGAGTTTTCTTTATTTTCATGACTATGAAAATTGTAGATTCACACTAAGGGCATTAAAACTATGAATTAACACATGTGGAATTATATACATAACAAAAAAGTGTGAAACAACTGAAAAATGTCATATTCTAGGTTCTTCAAAGTAGCCATCTTTTGCTTTGATTACTGCTTTGCACACTCTTGGCATTCTCTTGATGAGCTTCAAGAGGTAGTCACCTGAAATGGTCTTCCAACAGTCTTGAAGGAGTTCCCAGAGATGCTTAGCACTTGATGGCCCTTTTGCCTTCACTCTGCGGTCCAGCTCACCCCTAAACCATCTCGATTGGGTTCAGGTCCGGTGACTGTGGAGGCCAGGTCATTTGGCGCAGCACCCCATCACTCTCCTTCTTGGTCAAATAGCCCTTACACAGCCTGGAGGTGTGTTTGGGGTCATTGTCCTGTTGAAAAATAAATGATGGTCTAACTAAACGCAAACCGGATGGAATAGCATGCCGCTGCAAGATGCTGTGGTAGCCATGCTGGTTCAGTATGCCTTCAATTTTGAATAAATCCTGAACAGTGTCACCAGCAAAGCACCCCCACACCATCACACCTCCTCCTCCATGCTTCACGGTGGGAACCAGGCATGTAGAGTCCATCCGTTCACCTTTTAGGCGTCGCACAAAGACACGGTGGTTGGAACCAAAGATCTCAAATTTGGACTCATCAGACCAAAGCACAGATTTCCACTGGTCTAATGTCCATTCCTTGTGTTCTTTAGCCCAAACAAATCTCTTCTGCCTGTTGCCTTTTTTTTAGCAGTGGTTTCCTAGCAGATATTCTACCATGAAGGCCTGATTCACACGGTCTCCTCTTAACAGTTGTTGTAGAGATGTGTCTGCTGCTAGAACTCTGTGTGCCATTGACCTGGTCTCTAATCTGAGCTGCTGTTAACCTGCGATTTCTGAGGCTGGTGACTTGGATGAACTTATCCTCCGCAGCAGCGGTGACTCTTGGTCTTCCTTTCCTGGGGCGGTCCGCATGTGAGCCAGTTTCTTTGTAGCGTTCGATGGTTTTTGTGACTGCACTTGGGGACACTTTCAAAGTTTCCCCAATTTTTTGGACTGACTGACCGTCATTTCTTAAAGTAATGATGGCCACTCGTTTTCTGTACTTAGCTGCTTTTTTCTTGCCATAATACAAATTCTAACAGTCTATTCAGTAGGACTATCAGCTGTGTATCCACCTGACTTCTGCACAACACAACTGATGGTCCCAACCCCATTTATAAGGCAAGAAATCACACTTATTAAACCTGACAGGGCACACCAGTGAAGTGAAAACCATTTCAGGTGACTACCTCTTGAAGCTCATCAAGAGAATGCCAAGAGTGTGCAAAGCAGTAATCAAAGCAAAAGGTGGCTACTTTGAAGAACCTACAATATGACATATTTTCAGTTGTTTCACACTTTTTTGTTATGTATATAATTCCATATATAATTCCACGTGTTAATTCATAGTTTTGATGCCTTCATTGTGAATCTACAATTTTCATAGTCATGAAAATAAAGAAAACTCTTTGAATGAGAAGGTGTGTCCAAACTTTTGGTCTGTACTGTATGTGTGTAGTAGGTTTGTTGGCAGTGCTATTTTGTGTTTTGTGTGTTTGTCCTACACTGTCTTTTGCACATTATTGTGTTGTCTTTCTCTGGTTGCACACGATGCACTTTATGTGGCGAGGACACATTAACTTTAGTCCTCAGCTCTGTTTTTTTCTATTATGTAGCTCTATGTTGTTTAATGTAGCACCAGGGTTCTGGAGGACCGTTTCATTTCAATGTGTACTGGGTCAGCTATAAATGGATGAAATCACAATAAAAGCTTCTTGACTTGAGTATATTTTAACTTTATATTAGTGATTGTCTTTTTTTTTTTTTTATAGTAACGGCTTGGACAGATACTCAAGTGGTAGTTGAGCCACATAAACTGACTTTACAACATAAGCGATTGTAGATTGAGAGTAAAGATATAAATAAAGCCCTTCAGGACATGCTGTTCTAGAAAAGTTGTTGTCTCATTCCTTACACGCATGATAAACGAGCTCGCTGATTCAGCTCGATTCGCTCACACTGCCGTGATTGGTAATGGAAATAAACTCGATCACCTAGAGAAGTAGTCGAGTACCTTGAAGTAAAAGTAAATAATTTTTCTCTCCAAAAGAATTTCCATGTTTGAATACCGCTTTATTGACTCGCTTTGAGCTAATTCTGTTAAAATAACCTAATTATGTGTTGAATGCTGAGAAACTGATAAGCGAGTGTAAGTAAATAAATGTCACGTGTCGAGCGCTGGAAGCGGTGATGCGTGATGATACTGAATGCACCGCCTGCAGAGAGTCAGGAAAACACAGCAGTCACTTGACTTCGTATTTACTCGAACATTAATAAACCTCTGCATGCAAACAGCATCCTCTGAATAATTGGGTACAAAAAAACAACCAAAGAAATAAAAAATAAAAAACCAACAACCAAAGAAATAAAAATAAAACAAAAAACAACAACCAAATAAATAAAAAATTAAAACAAACAAACAAAAAAAAACAACCAAAGAAATAAAAACTTACAAAAAAAAAAAAAAAAAAGATAAAAGAAAAGAAAAAAATACACACACACACACACACACACACACACACACACACACACACACACAAGTGAAAAAAAACCCCACTCTAATAGCTGCCCACAGGACGATCTGTTCCCATGACAAAATAAGCAGTGTGGAGCAGCAGCATGACAAAGCCATCGTGCTACCAGTCATTATGTTATTGTATTAGGCAGCTGTGATAGTATTAAAGTGACAGTGACAACAAATATAGTTCCTGTGTTCTACTATTATATGTAGTGTATGCACAGTTTGTGCCACCCCAATACTGTACATAAGTACATAAAAGTGACAGGAAGGCATATGGCATGAAGCTGACTGACTCACCGCTGCATACGGCTGTGAGGCTGGGTTCTGTGAAAGCTGAATTAGAGGTTTTTCACTCTTTAAGGATGTAGAGGTCCAGTTTAACACCACAGCCCTTCCCCCGTAGTCTGAAACAAAGAACATGTCTCTAAATGCTAAGTGTAAGCAAATCTAGGACCAAAATCTACAGTTCCTTGTATAATTATTAACACCCATAACCATTAGGCTGCAAGATTAAAAGACATTACATTGGAGAACATGTGGTATAACTGACTGGGCTACAACCGTACAGATGCATTATAGAATTTCAAAAATATTTAATTTAGTTCAGTTCCATTTCAGTGCGATTGAACAAGAAGTGATGGTCTACATATAGAAAGTCGAATCATTTAGATAATTTCTATTCCCGCGTTACATATTTAGAACTGCATTTCAGTTTGCGTTAAAAAATGTACATCCGTAACAGCACTGTAGTAGTTGTAGGAGTTGTGGTATTGTATGAGGAAGTCAGGTGTGTCAGAGAAGTATGTAAGGGTGGTGCAGGACATGTATGAGGACAGTGTGACAGCAGTGAAGTGTGCAGTAGGAACGACAGACTGGTTCAAGGTGAAGGTTGGACTGCATCAAGGATCGGCCCTGAGCCCTTTCCTGTTTGCAGTGGTGATGGACAGGTTAACGGACGAGGTCAGACAGGAGTCTCCCTGGACTATGATGTTTGCGGATGATATTGTGATTTGTGGTGAGAGTAGTGAGCAGGTTGAGAAGAGCCTGGAGAGGTGGAGGTACATGCTGGAGAGGAGGGGAATGAAAGTCAGTAGAAGTAAGACAGAGTACATGTGTGTAAATGAGAGGGAGGGCAGTGGAGTGGTGCAGTTGCATAGAGAAGAGGTGGAGAAGGTGGCGGAGTTCAGGTACCTGGGGTCAACAGTGCAAAGTAATGGAGAGTGTGTTAGAGAAGTGAAGAAAAGAGTGCAGGCAGGGTGGAGTGGGTGGAGAAGAGTGACAGGAGTGATTTGTGATAGAAGGATATCTGCAAGAGTAAAAGGGAAAGTTTATAGGTCTGTGGTGAGACCTGCAATGTTGTATGGATTAGAGACAGTGGCATTGAGTAAAAGGCAGGAGGCAGAGATGGAGGTAGCAGGGCTGAAGATGTTAAGGTTTTCTAAGGGAGTGACGAGGATGGACAAGATTAGAAATGAGTTTATTAGAGGGACAGCGCATGTTGGACGTTTTGGAGACAAGGTGAGGGAGGCGAGATTGAGATGGTTTGGACATGTGCAGAGGAGGGACATGAGTTATATTGGTAGGAGAATGCTGAGGATGGAGCCACCAGGAAGGAGGAAAAGAGGAAGACCAAGAAGGAGGTTCATGGATGTGGTGAGGGAAGACATGCAGGTAGTTGGTGTGAAAGAGGCAAATGTAGAGGACAGGGGGATATGGAGACGGATGATCCGCTGTGGCGACCCCTAATGGGAGCAGCCGAAAGAAAAAGTAGAAGAAGTTAGGCTGCTTGAAATTTATGTAACCTCTATTTGTGAGCCTTTCTGTATTGCTTAAAGACGCACAGTATGCCACAATCCTCAAATGCTTATATACAAAAATACTTAAATGCAATAGTTTGTCCAATGCAAATCAATTGAAAAGTGACCCTGCGATTTGTACCGTCTGGCATTCTGATGCTGAAGTTGATGAATTTGCTGACGAACATGAGGATAAGCAGCACCCATCCGCAAGCGCCGACCAGCAGCCAGTGACGGCGCATCATTGGGCCATGGAGACGCTGACGGAGCCTGCAGTACAACACAACACAAACAGAGTATAGTTACATCATTGATACCAGTTTTTACCCAATAATATTAGTCTAACGGTACACGTGTACCGAATGCGTGTAATCCTTTTTACGTGCGGAACATATTTAAAATTTGAGTTCTCTCCGGAACGTGTAAAGTGGCGGACCGCAAGTTTGTTTTGTCTCCACCATTTTTTTAATTATGTATCTTGTAAACATACACAACAACGTCAGGGGTATAAAAAAACAAAAGAAACAAGAGTTAGTGCAATGTGGAATGAGGGTTCGGTAGGGCTGACAATTCGTCATATCGAGGGAGTGAATGAATGAAGGATGGAAGGAATGAAATCTGATAAAGTATGCTAAAATAGGTGAAACAGTTAAGCAGATCATATCTTCAGAAAATTCTATATTAAAAACACACACACACACACACACACACACACACACACACACACACACACACGTATTACTAATCTAACTAATGTAAACAATTTCATTACATTTTTCCATTAATTTAATTTGTGCCAATTCAATTGATCACTCAATTTAATCAATCTATTTTAAAAAAGTGTATTGCAAGTGTACTGCATTTAATTTGTATAAAATAATAATAATAATAAATTAAATACATTAATAAGTAATTAAAATAATAATAATTAATGTTTTATATAATTTAACCAAGCAGCTATTTAAAATTGTTTTAAAAATGTAAACTGTTGATGTTCACAAATGTTAATAATAAACTGCATAAATAAAAAAAAACCGACAAGCAATTTTATGTTTCGCATTTCTTCTCCCGAAATTGAACCGAACTGTGACTTCAAAAATATTATAGAAGCACAAACTGTCTGGTTCCAGAGCCTCAGCGTTTCAATGCAAACACGTCTATGGACAGTGTTTCTTCTTCAGCCAAATCTCCACATTAAAGCCACTGCTGGGCCTCTTGAGTGAGTCCTTAACCCTCAGAGAGATTTAGCTAAATGCTAAATGAATGTTGGATTCAGTGCCATGTTGTGCCAAATGAACAACTGGTTGTGTACACAGTTAAAAGCCATGGTTAAACTAGTCTTGGAGGAGCTATAAAGAAGAAAAGTTAATTTTTTGCCATGTCACACCTTCTCCATACCTGTCAAGACAAGGTGGCGTTTTACAGAACTACATAGCATATAGCTTGAAGCCAGGTCTTTAGTCACAGAAGAGCCATTGACTGCTGTAAGACTGATTGTGTTGTGAACTTGTGCCATAAGAAAAAAAATAAATAAAAAAGATCTCCTTACAAAAAACAAAACATTTCAGAATAAAATTAAGATGACGAAGGAAAAAAACTAAAGTAGTGATTTCTGACATCTGAATAAATTCACTTTCTACAAAGATTAAAGTTAACCATTAAACAAATCAGCATTGAGCAAGTGGAAGAAAACCGGAATACCTGATCTGAGGAGCCTGGAGCTCGATCAACATGTGCAGAATATAAAACTGCCTAATAGCTTTTCAAATCATTTGCATAACGAGGTTGCATGCCAGGTTTCTCCGGTGTACATATTCCATACTAAAACAACTTTGTGGAGCCGAGCGTAACAGTATGACCGAGGTTAAGATTTACAAAAAATGTGTGTGAAAAAAAAAAAACAACAATGGGTTAAATTCTTTCTGCCCAAGATTGTAAAAAGACATCTATATTTGACTGCCATTATTTTCACTCAGCTTTGACTTTATGTGTAACACATCAATAGCAGTGACTACAAAAAACTGTGGTAATGGTTGTGACCAACATAGACTGCATTTTATTTTTATTCCTTCCTTCATTTTTTGTTAGCAGTGGTGTGGTGCATCTGATTTATATCTCCAATGTGGCCTGTATAACACACAACCGGACAACTGTGTTCAGAGATCTTAAAGATTTAAGACTTTAAAAAAGACGTTTTTATTAATTTTATTTCTTACATGTACAAATAAATAGAAAGTTCTGCTTGGAAAACTGACTTCCTGTATGAAAAGGTGTTTGTGTTTGGATGCACCTTCTGTCAGCCATTATATTGACACTCTACAATCATTGAAATGTATTAACTGAACCGTGTGTTGTGTAAAGACCTGCTCTTACACAAGGCAACTTTTAAAAAAAGTTTATGAACAGTATAATAATGGAAGATGTAATAGTTTATGTAAACCTGACCTAAACACTGCCATACTGAGCTCTGGAATCAAACCCTTTTCCTGTATTTCTGCACAAAACTCAAACAGTTCACACAGACCATGTGCATCAAATCTCTTCTGGTTTAATTAATGCTGTTTTTCAACCTTCAATGCACAAGCTGCACAAAAGCCCACATTCTGCCTCACAGTAGCACTGAAGTAAGTGCACCTCTAACTTATATATACGTATATGTGTGGAATTTATCAGTACATGGCTTTCAGCATTATAGGGATTTTTCCTCTTTCAAAAGAAATTCTTGAAGCTGGACATAAACAAGCTAGAAAATCCATTAGCGTTAGTGTTAGCCCTTAGCTACTTCCGGGTTGGCGGCTAACGCTATGGATTCTGTAGCATTTTCACGCATGCGCAAAACATATATTAGTTCCAGTAACCACAGTAACGCTGCATTAACTCTAGTTTCATTTTTTATACCCCTTGGCATTGTTGTGTATGTTTTCAAGTTTAATAATAATAATAATAATGATAATAATAATAAATGCAAGACGGAGACTAAACAAACTTTTGGTCCGCCACCTAATACGTTCCAGAGGGAAACTCAGATTGTAACAATGTTCCGCAAGTAAAAAGGATTGCATTTGGTACACCTGTGTACCGAACCGAAAGCCCTGTACCGAAATGTCGGTACGAATGTGTACCGTTACACCCTTATATATATGTATATGTGTGTGTTTAGTGTAGTGTTTCTAGAATGTAACAAACCCCATAGCTGATGGACATTGTTGTTAAATGTAGCTTAAATAATGATGTTCTTGATTTGGTAACTTCCTGAAATATAGATAGAATAAAGATAAAAGGATTTCCAGTACATATTGTTCATGAGTTGAATATTAATTATAATTATGATGATTTAAATATTTAACCATGTAGACCCTTTAGATTAGCCATCCTTATTCTAAAAGTGTGAACAATAGGGGACAAGAGTTTTGGACGTTGGTAATGAAGCTTTGTCCAGTAGGCCTGTTTATTTCAAGGTTTTAAAGCCTACAACTATCTCTTGACCCACTCAATAGCCATAAAAGCTACATTCAATACCCTAATCATCATAAATACCCAAAAATTATTGATAATATTTGATGATAAATAATTCACTATACATCAGAAAACATCCTAGCTCATGATACACGGCGGAAACGCGCATGCGCATTGTCTGCATGTTTAATGCCCTTTTTGTTTCCTTTTTTGCAATATAGCGCTTACCTTTCATGTTTAAAAATCGGTGCTCTTCTTTGCGCCATGCAAAAACAATAATATACCAAACATGCCCTTTTTATATTTGAAATAATTCCGAAAACATATTGAAATACATTCCCTGTCCATGTTAAACTGCACTGGGGAAATGTACTTAGCTCACATTGTTATGCTACTCAGCTAGCTGTTAGCAACCGTCACGTTTGTCTTAAATCATACAATCGAGATAAATATACGAGTGAATTGTCCAAACAGAGCAAAATTCAGTTTTCTGTTCATGCACAGAGTTTAGCTAGCTAACCCAGGCACTGACACTAGCACTAAAAAGGCTTAGTTCAGCGTTTTACTGGACGGCTGTATTACAAACTGCTATTTCTTAGTCGCGTAGTGCACTATTTAGGGTGTCAACGCAATGGCGTCACAACCTATGAAGTGCACTCGTGTACGAAGCAAGGGGAGATTTGAGATTGAGCCATCGCCAAGCTAGCTGATCGCATTTACTACTGTCAGATCGGTCCGTTATCATTATACATAGATGTTAGTGATCAGGTTTACCTTTTTTAATAAAAATCAAACGTGGAAATGATATTTTGTGGCGTCTGTTCTCCTCCCGCCGATTCGATCCGACATGTCCGATCATGTTTTTTGGACATTTCTTTTTTTCCAGACAGGGTTGCTGATGTTGTGGACCCTGATGTGTGTCCTTTCATTACTATATATATATATACACAGTACAAAGCCACTTCTGCTCAAACTGAAATTAATTCATAATAGTGAATATATACTTCTCTTTTTTTGTGCAAGAGATGAATGCATGATTAATATATTCGATGAAATGTTATTCTACCTTTAAAAAATTTACTGTGAGATATGCAAACTATGTCAGTATTCAGGAACCCCCTATTTAACAGACATTACTGCTTATAACTTGGAGTCTTTCTATTTTTTAATGAACATTCCTTGCAAAAATCTTTCAAATTACAGGATATTCTTGACCTTCTTGAGCACACATGAGATTTATCTATCTACATATGTTCACAGTGGAGTTCATAATGGATTTTAATGTTATTTACAATGTTGTTGTTTTTTTTATTTTGTATGTGTGTGTGTGTGTGTTCATTTGCCCTAACACTTTCAAAAGCTTCAAAATTCACATTCATTGAAATCCATTTTTCCATCTATTTGCACAACCTTTCCTGTGCCACTGCCTCTCTACATAACGTAAACACATACACAGACCAGGCATAACATTATGACATTATAAAACTATGACAGGTGAAGTGAATAACACTAATTATCTCCATCATGGCAGCTGTTAGAGGGTTGCATATATTATATTATATGCTTCTCTTTCTCTCCCCATCCCGAGGCATACTGAGGTTTGGCCAGCTTCAGTCACGTCCCACCTCATGAAGATTATGGACCTTTAAAGAAGTAGATGCCGAACTCGCAAACATCCCGAACCATCTAGAGACGTACCAGTGCCAATGGGATCCCACTACATGTGTGGAGTTTTGACATTGGACCTCCTGGAGTGTTTAAAGGCTCTGGCATGGAGAAGCTGTGATGATCTCAAATGTTGAGCTATTTTATGAGTTGCTCAGTAGCTCCTAGTTTTATAACCATAAAGACTGTATAAGACTGTGGAAAGAACATTACTTATAATCACACACTCCATTACTCATGTTAGTTCTCACTCTTCAGTGTTCTGTATTGTTGAAAGATTTATGATCCAACTCTTGATGTCACCCAAATGAAGATGTGTTCCCCTTTTGAGTCTGGTTCCTCTCAAGGTTTCTTCCTCATAACATCTAAGGGAGTTTTTCCTTGCCACAGTCACCACGGCTGCTCATCAGGGATAAATGCACACCGTTCACCTTAACTGTTGATTTCTGTAAAGCTGCTTTGAGCCCTCGAAGTTGACGTGTTAGAAGCAGGAAAAAAGGGCAAGTGTAAGGATTTGAGTGAGTTTGACAAGGACCAAATTGTGATGTGTAGACGTCCCGGTCAGAGTATCTCCAAAACTGCAGCTCCTATGGGCTGTTCCTGGTCTGCAGTGGTCAGTATTTATTAAAAGTGGTCCAAGGAAGGAGCTGTGATAAACCGGCGACAGGGTCATGGGTGACCAATGCTCCCTGATGCACATGGAGAGAGAAGGCTGGCCCGAGTGGTGATTGTATGCCAAAAAATTTTGTATAACTTCAGCGTTCCATAACACCTGTACAAAATTGCCTTTGGCTCATCTAGACATTGTTTTGCAAAAACACAGTTGTTCACTTTAATGATGAGAACACATAAGACCTCCTTCTAATGACTCTTTCATTCAGATCATGTTTGTGCAAACAATGTCAGCTGAAATTTTCATACATGTTTTCCACAGTTTCTTTTACCTGCCATTTCAGACAGACGAGATTGCAAGTTGAAACCATTTTAATGTGGTTTTATTGCTTAATCATGCTTTGGTGGGCATCAGTTAGATTAATTTGTAGCTTCTTAATAACGCCAATGCATGTTGAGCATTAGTTCAAGGTTTGAGGAACCAGAAAATTGATCACACTGACTTTTTATTTATTTTTTCTCATCCCTGCCAAAAGTCCTATTAAGGTCTAATGCATGTGCAGATTCAGTGTCTTGTCATGGTCTGGCATCCTTTTCTATGTACTCATGCTCACTGTTATATTGTGGTCTGTGATTACAGTCAACGCGGTTCGGAAAATTCGCAATTTCTCGTTTGGAACCTAACTAACAGCAAGTTGCGGATTATCTTAAAATTCGTGGGAATCCGCAGCAGGATCGAATGTTCGGGAACGTTAAAAATAATTTTAACAATGTTTTCACTAACAAATTTTATTTTTAAAAACACATCGCGGTTATCCGGTACTCGTGGGGTCTTAGAACATAACCCCTGTGAGTTCTGGGGGACCACTGTATATGTGATATGTATAACTGTATTATAAGTGAGTGAGAATGTCATTGTAGATTGTGATATGACTGCCTGCAAGAACATTGCCCCCAAATTACGTTAAAAGGGATATTATATGAGATGGTATCAAGACTGATGGCGCTAACTGGTGCTATTTTGAGCATGTGCGTTACCACGTCTGCGATTTCATCATGCCAAGCCAGTTAAAACAAAAAGCAAACGTGAAATTCTGTGTGAAATCTGCAATCTGAGATGTTCGATTTACGTGCAATGCTGCAATGATTCGTTCGAGGAGTTTTGAATGGTGCGAGTGCTTTAAGCGCGAAACATCATCACTGAATGATGACGAGAGATCAGGAACACCTTCAACGAGCTCAACCCAAAAAAAAATCACAACCATTCGGTCACTTGTGCATGACGATCGTCGGAGAACAATCCACAGGCTTTCTCTCCAAACCCTTCTCACCTTTTCCCAGAGATCACACTGATTCCTGGTCACCTGACGCCATTGTGGAGATACAGTGTGAAAAGCAGAAGGTGCTTGACGGGGCATATTCCAGAATTCGCAGGGAACACTTTATTGCTGTGCAAGGGGACTATTTTTAAGGTGATAAGTCTGTAATCGTAAAGTGCTTTTGATATCTTTTTGATACCTCATAGTAGGGCTGCAGTGCATGAACCTCATCCTACAAAGACGAATAAAAAAACATTAACACATTCTTTCCAGACATTAAGCAAAGAACCGTACAGACCATAATGCTTGACCTTTATGAAGAGGGTGACTGCTGTGCTCTGGGGGAAATTTCCTGGCATAACATTAATCCCGTTACTTCAGCAGGAAGGATCACCTTTAACCTATATAAAGAAAAGTAGTAATAAAGTCTATCCAAATTCTCTTTAATGTGATACCAAACCTAGTGTTTAGCAGTCATTTCATTTTTGTTTTGGTAGATATGATAAACATGACTGAGGCGCCCTCATGTGGTCCAGAGGTTTCCAAGCGGCAACAAAAAATTTCAGCGTTAAGGATAACAGCAAAATTCGAATGCAACTATAAATTAAATGCAAAATAAAAATTTTCTAATCGTAGTCTAATGTAAAAGACGTGCATTAATCCACGTCAGAACGAAGGAAGGATTCGACACTCACGAGAACGTGAAGACGTGACGTCGTTAACGTGATTGTAGGCGTTACTTCACACCTCTAAGCCGAAAGAGACCACCACAGAGGAATTGTCAAAGCATACTTTTATTTTCATCGTCACTTTAAGACAGTAACACTTCAAACGCTTGTCCGGAATGCAGTTTCCGACGCTCTACTCGTGTTTAAGGAAAACGGGAGCTCGTAATTATGCGTGTGAACTGCACGACCTCACTTTCTCTATACAGGAGGCAATACGAGTCCCTTGGCGAAAATGATTACTGTTGTCTAAAGAAGCGTTTAATAGAAGCGTAAAACAGCTCTTTTTTGATTCTTGAACTAAATCTGTTGAAAGGAATTGAACATGGAATGTATAAGGTTTCTACACAAATCTTGCAGTCACGTGCACGTTTAATTCATTTAGTGTTACTCGATGCTTGCCGTATTGGTGCGTGACCGCTGGGTGCGGTTTTAAAAGTTTCATGTTTGTAACCGTAGATATGGTCAGTGCTGGACGTAAACCTGATTTATAAGGAATATATGTGCCTGTGTGTCATGATGTGCCTGAAAATGGATAAACGGTACAATACGAGGAATCTGTCCGGAATTGTACGATGTTAACTCCATGCGTTATCCGTGACCGTTTGCTCTTATTGGTGCATGGAATATCAAACGCAGTGCGGTCCGGCACTGGAGGTCTGTACAAAGCTGAACATTCGCAAGTCTCGAACAGTTTTAAATGAATTGTGCGTAAAAAAATACAATAAAACACGATCGCAGGTTACTTGCAGTTCAGAAAATTCATTGTGCAAATGGAGATTGTGCATTAAATTCTTACGAATGTTAATTTGCAATGCATTGTGCTGCACTGAAGACCACGATGGTGGACTCGAGCCAAAGAACCGATCCGTTTCTCTCATGGGGGTTTTAAGGGGCATCAGGATTGAAAACATAATGAGCCTGAATGTTGAATAATGCCTAGAATTAAAGCACATTATATGGTCATGAAAAGGTGCAGACAGAGACAGAGACAGAGAGAGAGAGAGAGAGAGAGAGAGAGAGAGAGAGAGATTGAGATTCTATATACTGGCATCTCGTCTATGCTACAAAACCTTTTGGGATCCCAAATGCAGAACTAAATATCTGACCAAATAATGTGTAATTTTGTGACGCTAAATTACAATGACTGTGTGTACGGGATCTATGTACACGTGTGTGTCTTTGAAAAGAAAAGAAACGAAACAAGGGCAATAAAATGTACTTGCCCACAACAATCCCACATACTAAAAGACAGAATGGGAAAGGAAAAAGAAAAAAAAAGGAAATAATAATCTGCATCAGATATTTGGATAAAGCTGATGGAAAGATGAAAAAACGGAACCACTGTAAACTGTCCCAGAGTTTGTTGTGTGAATGGAATGCTAATAAGACAGTGACGTGGGCAGGATAAACACACGCCGGCTGCTTGCTGTTAGCTACCGAATGTGAATGACTCTCGGGTCTCCCGCATGAAAACGATACTGGAATTGGTGATGGAGGAGGAAGATGATGCAACCGCTTTTCTCTCCTACAACGGAACGTGACTGAAAAGGTACGAGACGGATTCGCCGTTGTGGGTTCTCCGGATGGCCTCGGCTAAGATCATGGAGATGTCGATGACCTAGAAAAGAAACGGACAGGTTATAAAGCACGTAACGGAAAACGGCAAGTTGCAGATTAACAGTGGTCGAGGAGCATGTGACACTTTTCCACTCAGCCAACCATAAATGCAGAATACAAACGGGACTGATCAGAGTGTCCTTACAGCACTAGATTTTTACACTGTTTGCTTGCTATAACATCAACAGAGAGAAGAAATGATTTTGATGATGTCTGAAAAGTCCCTACGTTTCCTCAATGAAAAGCCGAATATATACGCTTTTCTCACTTGCTTTCCAACTTGCAACCTGATTGGTCAAGAGGTAAAACTAGCCACTGTGAGCTACTTCCCATTGGATAAACATGTAAAATGCATCAATCAAATCTCCCTTTAACGATTGTACCCCAAAGTCCATGTTGCCAGATCACGAGATGATGTTCTGAATATTTCAGGATCTGAGCAAGACTGAATTGTAGTTTAAGAATACCTGTATTTTGGGGCACTGCTTCATCTTCTCCTCCTGTGGAATGGTGTTGGTGACGACGACAGCCTCGAAGGGAGCGTTGTTGATGCGTGAAATCGCAGGACCCGAGAAGATGCCGTGGGTGAGAATTGCGTAGACCTTTATAGCACCGGCTGAGATCAGCCTGATAACACGACAAGAAAGACGGCAGATATTAGAGATATAACGAGTGGTTCGCTAGATAAACATTCATTTTACTGATGCGCAAAGTCTGGAATCAAGCACCAAAATCCACCACGATGCACACATCTGGCAATTAAAACCGTCCGTGTGGAAACATGGCAAAATTTCCTTTTGGTGATCTAAAGACATCCGTTACCTATATTACCCATTATATATATATAACTGTGTGCCTTGAACTTTAAAGAAACGGTTTAAGGAAGAACCACGTATGTCAAAAAAGGCAGGTGTCCCAATTTTTTTGTCCAAAAAGTCTATATCTGTATATATCTGGCTATTAAGGGTCACACCCAAGGTTAAGTTAGGGCTGAAATTCCTTGCGACATCGGATACATTTAAAGCCTTTGCTCCTTTTGGGTAAACAGCACCAACTACATTGCATAGGCCACGCCCACTTCGATTATGGATACAGATTATGGATATTTGGTGCACTAAAGATAGAATTTGTGCAAATACTCCTTTTCAGGACATAAAATTACAGTGGGAATTGATCGTTTTTTTGTTTTATAATTATACGCAATTACTTATTAAACATTGAATAATGACTTAATGACTGTAAAATAGGAAAACAAGTGAATTCCTCAGATGAATCCTACAGTCACTACTTGCCTGTAGTTTTCAGAAATCTCAACTTAGGCATCATTTAACCTATTTTTTCCTCAATAATGGTAGAAAATCCATGCTCCGTCATTCCCCTCAGGCTTACCCTCCAACCATTTAAAGAAATTGTACATTTGATTTGATATAAAATAGTGCTAGTTAAAATCGATCATAAAAAAGCCAGAAGGTCCATTCCAACAAGTGGCAATCAAGCACCATGAGCAAACTGTCACTTTCTAAGATGAATGTAGCATTTCCCAGGATGCTTTATAACCTCGAGGCTATGGTATAAACCAGTCATGTGTTTACGGGTGCCTTTTTTTTTTTTCCTTTTGACCTACTTATCAGCAGCGTGGCAGATGGTCCCACACGTGTCAGCCATGTCGTCCACCAGGATGGCCACTCGGTCCTTTACATCTCCTACCAGCACCATCCGGTCCACCTCGTTAGCTTTTTTGCGCTCTTTGTGAATGAGAGCGAACTCCACGTTCAGCCGGTCGGCGATGGAAGTCACCCTAAGGGCATGTATACATATTTAAACTCAAATAATCACGTGGAAATGATGTCGTAATAAATGTAAAAAAAACTGCAACAGATTCATCAGTCCAAACTTCCTCGCTGAACGTTCAAATCTCAGTTTCTGAAATTGATATACATGGCAGCTCTCAAATCGACTGAAATGTCGGTATTTCAGAACGTGTATTGTACTGACTTTTAAAAAGGCCAAAGATTCAGACTGAGGAAATATAATCTGAAATTGTAAAGTTCATCCCTGATCGTTCAAAGTCTTTTCCAATATTGATTTTTTTTTACATTTTTCCTCTGCCTGTATTTGATTTTCTTGATCTTTTAGATGTCTTTAAGATAAAAGAAATCCTAAGATAACCAACAGCTCAGATGTTTGGTCTATTATTATGACAACAGAATACCCACAATCCTTAGCAAACATCATCGTATTTGTTACTCTTCCACTTTTCAAATGCAGTTGCACACACAAGGCTTTTTGATCTGCATTAGAGTTTATATTTTAAAGGAAAAAAACTTATAGTTATAAGTAAATAAAGTCCACCCCAATGCATGCCTTCCTTTAATTTGCATAATAAACATGTGATCACTGAATTACTTCATTATTTACTTAGTAATAAATAAGATAAATTACTAAAATGATTGGCATCCTACAATGCAGTTCCGCTATCAATGTTTTCCCCCCCTCGCTTCCTAAGCCATATCTATGCTATAACTCAACAGCATTGCATTCTGGAACTTTCCATTTGTTTCCTAATTGGTGGGCCATCAAAAAAATTAAATAAAATAAAAAAAAAAAAAAAACAAAATTTTTTTTTTTTTAATAAACAGTAAACAATATCAATTTAGAAAATTAAATACAAATAAAAAAAGACAATAGCTTTGTTTTATGAGCTTGTAATTCAAAAAAGTAATTCTTCAGGAACGTCTCCTGAACCTGTGTAGTCAGTAGATGAAGACGGAGAGCTTTACTGTAAGTGATACTACCTGTAATTATTCATTGGACAATGATCACGTTCCTTCTATGAATGATTTAGACTGTTTCCTTTTCAAGCTAACTGGACATTTCCCTAGAACTAAAATGATCATCTACATTGAAGCTAAAACTAAAAAAAAAAACCAGAATAGTTCAATAGATGAAACATGACGACTGATGGTCTCGAGACCTGCGTAGTTGGAAGCAATGGCGATCACGTACAGCAAAGTGATTTATTATCCACTCCACTGCCATCTCACACAGACAAGCTGTTTTTTGAAGATCTTATCACACTGCCAGCCAACAAAAATGTTCTTATTGAACGCCAAAGCAAAACCCTTAGCCTTGAGTCATTGACCCTGACCCTTGCCATTCGCTTACCTTTTAGCACCACCAGCATCAGGTGACACAATAATGCAGTTTTTCCACTCAGGTATGTTCTCTCGGATCCACTGCAGGACTGCAGGTTCTGCGTACAGGTTGTCTACGGCAATGTCAAAAAATCCCTGGAGGCCGAAAGACACCACAAAGTGCAAATTAGATGCCAGAAAGTTTTTTTACTTCATTGTTATTTCGGATTATTTTTAATAGAATGATAAAACATTTAATAAACTTCCCATGTCAAATAAACAAATGTTTGAATTACACACACGTATATTAGGGCTGTCAAGCATTTCATTTTTTTAATCGTGATTAATCGCAACTTAATCGCACATTTAAAAAAAATCTGTTCTAAATATATCTTAAATTAATACTTTTCAAGTTTTTAATACTCTAAACAACAAACATACTTTTGCATAAAGCATCCATATTTGTTTATTATTAGTGAAACCAAACTCAACATTGAGCATGAAGACAAAATATTCTAGTAAATGTTTAAGCAATTATGGTGTTATCATCAGGACAACAAGCAGAACTTTTACGTTTCCACACGGACGATTTTAATTGCTGGACGTGTGCATCATGGTGGATTTTGGTACATGATTTGAGACTTGGTGCATCAGTAAGACAAACGTTTATTGATTGAAAATAAATTTTCGGTAGAGTTTATTTATTTCTATATCTGAATAAAGAAAAGACATTTTGAATAAACGTGTGTTGCGTTGCAAGTTTTAACTTGGAAATAAGAGACAGTATCTTTAATAAAAATGGTCAAACAGAAATGCGCATTGCATTAATCGCGTGCTAATAAAATTAGTGCAGTTAATATGAATTTGCATCAACACTTTAATTCTAACAGCCCATTATAATAAATATATATATATATACACATACATACATACACACACACACATCACTGCAGCACACATTTACACACAGACCTACGTCTACACACGTTCTAATTCCCTCTACCTTCATTCGTGTTATTTTTTTTATATTTCCATTGGAGTTTGTACCTTTTCTAGTGCTTACTTTGTATTATCAACTACTGATAAATAAATTTTAGTAGACCTGTAAGCAGCTGTTAACAGCTATGAAATTTTTGTGTCATAACAAACTGGTTGCACAGTGGATGTCGTTTATCAACGAGCAATTTAGCTCAAACAGGCCTGAGCTTGAGACACATTATTGCATTTGAACTGGAATTGTAAAGGAAAAAAAAAAAGAAAAAAAGAAGTTGGAATGTGTGTTTTTTCTGTCACGCTCTAAGAAATGAAACTTGTTTATTAACATGCCGTGGCTTAAACCTATGGCATTCGTTTGTTCATCTTCGGTATTTATCTTTAATTAGAAATATAGCAAAAAGCACATGGACAAATGTCTGCAAAAGTAGACAAGACTGGTAAGATGCTGGGAGTGAAGGGAGAAAAGAAACGGTCCTATACTCGACCATGTATTTTCTGGCTGAGCTGCAAAATTCTGATGATATGAACATTCGTTTGATTCATTAAAATCATATTATACCACAATTGTATGTGACTTAAATAAATGCCAATCGGTGGAAAAAAAGGTTTGCATTGCCTGTCAAGTCATTACCTGAATCTGTGAAGCATGGAGGTCCATGGTGATTATATGGTCTGCCCCGGCTACCGACAGCATGTTAGCCACCAGTTTGGCAGAAATTGGTGCACGGCTCTGAAAGGAAAATTTTTTTGCCTTTAGCTCAAACAGCAATTACATTTGCTTTTATTGTAATTACTGCATTATAGCAATAAATCTTAAACCAAACATGACATATTGTACTCTGAATAGGTGAGGTGAATGGATGAGGTGGTAGTTTTTTTTTTAAGCCCAGCAATACAATAGTATTCCAAGAGGTCTGCCAAACCTGTGACAAGGTTTGCACATATGGTCAATGTTAAAAAAAGTCACATATACTCCGTTTTATACACTTAAACCCTGACCTTAGTCTCGGCTGTAAAACCGTGCTGTTTTTGTGTCGTAGCCACAAATGCATCTGAGTAAACATACTGCTATAACATAAAAATAGTGAATACTGAAGGGTTCAACAAGTTCAAGCAATGTCCTCTAATCTACTGATAAATAAATTTTAGTAGACCTGTAAGCAGCTGTTAACAGCTATGAAATTTTGTGTCATAACAAACTGGTTGCACAGTGGATGTCGTTTATCAACGAGCAATTTAGCTCAAACAGCAATTACATTTGCTTTTATTGTAATTACTGCATTATAGCAATAAATCTTAAACCAAACATGACATATTGTACTCTGAATAGGTGAGGTGAATGGATGAGGTGGTAGTTTTTTTAAGCCCAGCAATACAATAGTATTCCAAGAGGTCTGCCAAACCTGTGACAAGGTTTGCACATATGGTACCAATGCAATTCCAGGTAAGAATGCCATGATTAGTAGATATGTTTTATGATGCTTATGAACAAAGCCATAAGCGTGCAATAATTGTTTTTAACGATGTACATAGCATCAAAGAAGAAATAGTACAGTAAAAAAGATCAAACTGTGGCAGTAACTGTAGAATACATAGTTTTGTACCCAAATCTCTAACTGATTTTCAAACTTATAGTTTTTAATAGAGTATTTTTGTTTTCACATTTATGGCATTTGGCAGACAAACTTATCCAGAGAGACTTACAGTTATCACATTTACACAACTGAGCAGTTGTGGGTCAAAACAGTAGCTTGGTAATGCTGGAATTTGAACTCATGACCGTTCAATCAGAAGTCCGATATCTTAACCATTGAGCTACCATGTCCCCCACAAGTGTGCAAAGTAAATGATTCTACAATTTAGATTCTATCTTCAAACCAAAAAAGCATGAATACAATTTCAAGACTTGAACTATACGTTTGCTTGCAGTGAGTCTTAGATGTGTGTGTGTGTGTGTTTCCTCAAGTCAGCACTTGTGTGAAAAATTCCTGACAGGAGATTGACCTCCCTCTGTTTATGCGTCTTCAACCGTGTCACGTGAGGGGACAAGAAAAAGGGTCCATGACAAATCGATTAGGAACAAAAACAAAGCTCTATATGCGAGATTAGAAGAAGGAAAGAAAAAACAACAACAAAAAAAACAATTGTAAAAGTTCTCTCATGATCTGAGGGCAATTCTTGTTTTCAGGATTCACTTAGTCACCTAGCTTATTGCTACTACAAAAACAGTAGCTTGGTAATGCTGGAATTTGAACTCATGACCGGTCTTGGTCCCTAAACCTTGTGAGCTCCGAGGTTCCACTGTACACCTATTTATACAAATATGATATATATCATATTAGCTGATGTAATAATTTAAAATTGCAGCTCTTTATACAATAGTATGATCTTTAATAAAAGGTGCCAATACTGTGTATTACAGTATTGACAGTATTGTATATTACAATACTGTGTATTACAGTATTGACAGTATTGTATATTACAATACTGTGTATTACAGTATTGACAGTATTGTATATTACAATACTGTGTATTACAGTATTGACAGTATTGTATATTACAATACTGTGTATTACAGTATTGACAGTATTGTATATTACAATACTGTGTATTACAGTATTGACAGTATTGTATATTACAATACTGTGTATTACAGTATTGACAGTATTGTATATTACAATACTGTGTATTACTATATATAGTTTATAGAGTACGGTGCTATAAATCGCTCTGTTTTGCTAAATTATGTACTATACTACCCCACACTGATTACTATTCTCCAAGACTAGGGTCTCTCACGTACAAATACACATATATTACCAATGCAATTCCAGGTAAGAATGCCATGATTAGTAGATATGTTTTATGATGCTTATGAACAAAGCCATAAACGTGCAATAATTGTTTTTAACGATGTACATAGCATCAAAGAAGAAATAGTACAGTAAAAAAAGATCAAACTGTGGCAGTAACTGTAGAATACATAGTTTTGTACCCAAATCTCTAACTGATTTTCAAACTTATAGTTTTTAATAGAGTATTTTTGTTTTCACATTTATGGCATTTGGCAGACACACTTATCCAGAGAGACTTACAGTTATCACATTTACACAACTGAGCAGTTGTGGGTCAAAAACAGTAGCTTGGTAATGCTGGAATTTGAACTCATGACCGTTCAATCAGAAGTCCGATATCTTAACCATTGAGCTACCATGTCCCCCACAAGTGTGCAAAGTAAATGATTCTACAATTTAGATTCTATCTTCAAACCAAAAAAGCATGAATACAATTTCAAGACTTGAACTATACGTTTGCTTGCAGTGAGTCTTAGATGTGTGTGTGTGTGTGTGTGTGTGTGTGTGTGTGTGTGTGTGTGTGTGTTTCCTCAAGTCAGCACTTGTGTGAAAAATTCCTGACAGGAGATTGACCTCCCTCTGTTTATGCGTCTTCAACCGTGTCACGTGAGGGGACAAGAAAAAGGGTCCATGACAAATCGATTAGGAACAAAAACAAAGCTCTATATGCGAGATTAGAAGAAGGAAAGAAAAAACAACAACAAAAAACAATTCTAAAAGTTCTCTCATGATCTGAGGGCAATTCTTGTTTTCAGGATTCACTTAGTCACCTAGCTTATTGCTACTACAAAAACAGTAGCTTGGTAATGCTGGAATTTGAACTCATGACCGGTCTTGGTCCCTAAACCTCGTGAGCTCCGAGGTTCCACTGTACACCTATTTATACAAATATGATATATATCATATTAGCTGATGTAATAATTTCAAATTGCAGCTCTTTATACAATAGTATGATCTTTAATAAAACGTGCCAATACTGTGTATTACAGTATTGACAGTATTGTATATTACAATACTGTGTATTACAGTATTGACAGTATTGTATATTACAATACTGTGTATTACAGTATTGACAGTATTGTATATTACAATACTGTGTATTACAGTATTGACAGTATTGTATATTACAATACTGTGTATTACAGTATTGACAGTATTGTATATTACAATACTGTGTATTACTATATATAGTTTATAGAGTACGGTGCTATAAATCGCTCTGTTTTGCTAAATTATGTACTATACTACCCCACACTGATTACTATTCTCCAAGACTAGGGTCTCTCACGTACAAATACACATATATTACCAATGCAATTCCAGGTAAGAATGCCATGATTAGTAGATATGTTTTATGATGCTTATGAACAAAGCCATAAACGTGCAATAATTGTTTTTAACGATGTACATAGCATCAAAGAAGAAATAGTACAGTAAAAAAAGATCAAACTGTGGCAGTAACTGTAGAATACATAGTTTTGTACCCAAATCTCTAACTGATTTTCAAACTTATAGTTTTTAATAGAGTATTTTTGTTTTCACATTTATGGCATTTGGCAGACAAACTTATCCAGAGAGACTTACAGTTATCACATTTACACAACTGAGCAGTTGTGGGTCAAAAACAGTAGCTTGGTAATGCTGGAATTTGAACTCATGACCGTTCAATCAGAACTAATGCAAATCTGAGCAAATCCATTATGAATAAACTGGAGGGTCAATACAAGATCTAATGTGGAGCAATGATCTTCAACATTTAACTTCCAGATCTGCAGCTAAATAACCTCTGGACATGCATATTGCTTTTTCTGGTTGTGTTTACTAAAACAACCTAACAAGTGGGTATGTGATCGTGTGTGTGTGTGTGTGTGTGTGTGTGTGTGTTTCCTCAAGTCAGCACTTGTGTGAAAAATTCCTGACAGGAGATTGACCTCCCTCTGTTTATGCGTCTTCAACCGTGTCACGTGAGGGGACAAGAAAAAGGGTCCATGACAAATCGATTAGGAACAAAAACAAAGCTCTATATGCGAGATTAGAAGAAGGAAAGAAAAAACAACAACAAAAAAAACAATTGTAAAAGTTCTCTCATGATCTGAGGGCAATTCTTGTTTTCAGGATTCACTTAGTCACCTAGCTTATTGCTACTACAGAAATAGTAGCAGTAGGTTAAGGTGAGTGGTTAAAGCTTTATAAAAAATAAAATACTAAAATAAATGTATAAACCATTATATATTACAGGCGTCCCTCGATTTATCACGGTTCGAATCTCGCGGTCCCACTTTATCGCGATTTTAAATTTGGCACAAGAAATTAGTAGCATTACAATAAACCGTTAGGTTTTCGCTTATTTATTGGTTGTAGTATCCTTTGAAATCATCCTTTGTTGATTTTTGGGCATTTTTGGGGTCTGTTTATCGCAGAAATTTGTTATTTTGCGGTCAGTTTTGGCACGTAACTACCGCGATAAACGAGGGACGACTGCATTTTGTTTTGGTTAATTTGGCTAATCAGAAAAAACGCTAACAATGAACTTCAAACTTTAGAAAGTCATGTAGCCATTTTCTACCTCAGGTACACAGAGGTTTTCATGCATATCAGTAGTAAAACTAGGGGTACATGTCTAAATAAATAAAAATGCTTTGTGTAACATTATTAAACATAATAATGTCAACATTTCAGTACCAAAAGTACTAGTGCTAAAAGCACATGTTCTCCCTAAGTAATTCTGAGGTAAAATATTTACCAAACACAGGTAGATGTTCTTCAAAGTGGTAATCCTTAAATCAGTTATCAAATTATGGGTAAAAATAATAATTAAAATTATTCACCAGCCTAAACGCCAGCATGGCCACGTTCATGTTGAACCCATTGACCAGTAGACCCATCAGCACTGGTTTATCCAACTGTGATAGACACTTTTTTCTTTTTTTAGATAATGGTTCTTGCACCACACTCAGGGTGATTTGGTAATCTACAAAAAGTAGGTAAAGCTTTGTGGACAGATCTTTTAGATTACGTATTTCAGCACTGTTCCAGTAACCTATGATCACGAGATAACCTGTGCAACACTGTGCAGGATTTTCAGACTAACAGAGACATTTTATTTCCCAGTAAGCGAAACTAGTCAGCTACCAGAACTATTGAGAACTATAAAATGCAGCTACACACAACTAATCAGACCTTTAAGACAAGTTTAATCTTTTGCAATGCGTTTTCAACCTTCAGACTTTCTGTCTGAGACTTTAACTCTTAACAGCAAGGTCATTTTATAACCAGCAACAAGTCAAACTGCTCACACTGGAAGACCATCTCCGGATCAATGAATTAGGCTCAATGATAGTCATTCATAGTTTTTTTATTATAGCTATTTCCCTATAACTGATCAATAAATGTTTGCAGCATCGTAGAATCTGGCACGTTATTTTAAAAATGTTCTGATCTGCCAGTTTGACAACATGGCCCATGTTTTGTCAGTCAGTAGCTGCATTTTGTTAGCAGTAATGCATACCTTGATTTTCTGACCAATTTTTTCCCAATTATTTCCAATACTAGTTTAAACATTTGAGTTTTTCCAACATCGGGTACTGTCTCTATGCAAAACCCTTGGAGTGAGGACAGTATGCTTTGGCTTGTGTCCAAAGTTCATGCGAAATCTGATTGGTGACATGTATTTACGTCAAATGACCATCAGATTAGATCAGACACCAATCCATGGTTGAGATCAATGCCAGTACTGACCCTGGTACTAATACTCAGTGGCATGCTGGTGTATCTATGAATGTCCAAATAATATAATGATACAGGTACCACACTGTATGTGTTAAAATTGTTATTGTAGTTTAGTGGTTAAGGCATTGGACGCAAGTCAGAAGGTTGCAAGTTCAAATTCCAGCCACTCCAATCTGCCACTTGCTGGGGGCCCCTGAGCAAGGCCCTTAACCCTAAATTGCTCTGGATAAGAGTACTGCCAAATGCAATAAATGTAAATGTTGTATACTAATTATTTCCCCCCTGGTTAAAGCTACATATCAAAAGTTGCAATCATGTGATACAAAGACTAATGCATGTGGGGAAATCTGAGTGTTTCACTATTGCATTTGAACTGGAATTGTAAAGGAAAAAAAACCTTATACTTATAAGTAAATAAACCTATTCCTTGGCCTTCTTTTCCTCCTTCCTGGTGGCTCCATCCTCAGCATTCTCCTACTGATATACCCCACGTCCCTCCTCTGCACATGTCCAAACCATCTCGATCTCGCCTCCCTCACCTTGTCTCCAAAACGTCCTACATGCACTGTCTCTCTAATAAACTCGTTTCTAATCCTGTCCATAGTCGTCACTCCCACAAAAACCTCAACATCTTCAGCTCTGCTACCTCCAGCTCCACCTTCTGTCTTTTACTCAATGCCACTGTCTCTAAACCATACATCACACATCTCACCACAGTCCTATAAACTTTCTCTCACACTCTTGCAGATACCCTTCTATCACAAATCACTCCTGTCACTCTTCTCCACCCACTCCACCCTGCCTGCACTTTTTCATCACTTCCCTAACACACTCTCCATTACTTTGCACTGTTGACCCCAGGTACCTGAACTCCTCCACCTTCTCCACCTCTTTTTCCTGCAACCGCATCACTCCACTGTCCTCCCTCTCATTCACACACATGTACTCTGTCTTACTCCTACTTACTTTCATTCCTGTTCTCCAGCACATACCTCCACCTCTCCAGGCTCTTCTCAACCTGCTCCTTACTTAAGTGTCCAAAGTACTATGATTTATTATGGCTATAATGTTCCTATTATCATCTTGTCACAAAACTCTTGTTTAATCAACTCGTTTTAGGTGAAAAGACTCTAATGTTACTCTTAGTGCACCAATCTATTAATAAAATGATATTAATGAGTCAAACAGTAATTCTTCTTCCTCTTCTTCTTCTTCTTCTTCTTCTTCTTCTTCTTCTTTTGGCTTCTCCCATTAGGGGTCCCCACAGTGGATCATCCGTCTCCATACCCCCCTGTCCTCTACATCTGCCTCTTGAGTCAAACAGTCAAACAGTCAATCTATAAAAATGATCAAAAACTTTTTTTCAACTACTTAAAAAAAAAACTGCAAAAAAAAGGCCACACGGATGTTGTGGCAAGTTCAAGTTAGGAATTTCTTCCATCATTTATTTCTCTCAAAATGTTCTGCATGCTTTTGAACTGATCTGAAGTGTATGTTGGTGATAAGTAGATAAAACCAAGCAGCACAAATTGTGTTGTAGATTCTAAAACAATACTCTTTTTGTATAAAATATTTTCACCAGTGTTAGAAAACGCCACACAAGCAGCTAGAGAAATTTACCCCCAAATAAACCAAAACAAATAAAATATTACTCCTGTAAAAGTGCTCCCTTTAATATTTTATTGAGTACAATTACACAAGAATTTGCCAACAAATGTACTTAAATATCCAAAGTCTTCTACTTCTTCTTTCGGCTGCTCCCATTAGGGGTCGCCACTGCGGATCACCCTTCTCTATACTACATCCATAAACCTATTCCTTGGCCTTCTTTTCCTCCTTCCTGGTGGCTCCATCCTCAGCATTCTCCTACTGATATACCCCACGTCCCTCCTCTGCACATGTCCAAACCATCTCGATCTCGCCTCCCTCACCTTGTCTCCAAAACGTCCTACATGCACTGTCTCTCTAATAAACTCGTTTCTAATCCTGTCCATAGTCGTCACTCCCACAAAAACCTCAACATCTTCAGCTCTGCTACCTCCAGCTCCACCTTCTGTCTTTTACTCAATGCCACTGTCTCTAAACCATACATCACACATCTCACCACAGTCCTATAAACTTTCTCTCACACTCTTGCAGATACCCTTCTATCACAAATCACTCCTGTCACTCTTCTCCACCCACTCCACCCTGCCTGCACTTTTTTCATCACTTCCCTAACACACTCTCCATTACTTTGCACTGTTGACCCCAGGTACCTGAACTCCTCCACCTTCTCCACCTCTTTTTCCTGCAACCGCATCACTCCACTGTCCTCCCTCTCATTCACACACATGTACTCTGTCTTACTCCTACTTACTTTCATTCCTGTTCTCTCCAGCACATACCTCCACCTCTCCAGGCTCTTCTCAACCTGCTCCTTACTTAAGTGTCCAAAGTACTATGATTTATTATGGCTATAATGTTCCTATTATCATCTTGTCACAAAACTCTTGTTTAATCAACTCGGTTTAGGTGAAAAGACTCTAATGTTACTCTTAGTGCACCAATCTATTAATAAAATGATATTAATGAGTCAAACAGTAATTCTTCTTCTTCTTTCGGCTGCTCCCATTAGGGGTCGCCACTGCGGATCACCCTTCTCTATACTACATCCATAAACCTATTCCTTGGCCTTCTTTTCCTCCTTCCTGGTGGCTCCATCCTCAGCATTCTCCTACTGATATACCCCACGTCCCTCCTCTGCACATGTCCAAACCATCTCGATCTCGCCTCCCTCACCTTGTCTCCAAAACGTCCTACATGCACTGTCTCTCTAATAAACTCGTTTCTAATCCTGTCCATAGTCGTCACTCCCACAAAAACCTCAACATCTTCAGCTCTGCTACCTCCAGCTCCACCTTCTGTCTTTTACTCAATGCCACTGTCTCTAAACCATACATCACACATCTCACCACAGTCCTATAAACTTTCTCTCACACTCTTGCAGATACCCTTCTATCACAAATCACTCCTGTCACTCTTCTCCACCCACTCCACCCTGCCTGCACTTTTTCATCACTTCCCTAACACACTCTCCATTACTTTGCACTGTTGACCCCAGGTACCTGAACTCCTCCACCTTCTCCACCTCTTTTTCCTGCAACCGCATCACTCCACTGTCCTCCCTCTCATTCACACACATGTACTCTGTCTTACTCCTACTTACTTTCATTCCTGTTCTCTCCAGCACATACCTCCACCTCTTCCAAGGATCTCATACTTGATCCCCCCCTAATCAGAAGATTTTAAAAAAATCTCACCATGTTTCCTGATTGCTGAATTTTTTGGTGATCACTTTACCCAGATCGAGCCCGAGGCGGTCAGCCACTTTCTGGGACAGGTCATGGTGGGAGCTTCCACTGAAAAGCACGATGTTGGGCATGGCGGAAACGCGCGCGCTGTGGACACGTGTGCACAAAGGAAATACGGAAAGATCGCTGGTGTGTGAACGCAGATAAACAGGAATCTCCGGGAAAAAATGCACGGAGTTGGAGCAGTTAAAGTGAACAAAAACGGCACGGCTGCATGCTAGATAAGCGCGGAGAGTCCGGAGCGCGCAAGCCGGAAGTGACGGAAGAGAGAGAAACTAGGAAGCGGAAGTGAATAACTACTAGCAGTCTCGTGGGGATTTTTTTTTGTTGTTGTCTAGTTTTCTAATTGGTGGATACACCAGTGTTAGAAAACGCCACACAAGCAGCTAGAGAAATTTACCCCCAAATAAACCAAAACAAATAAAATATTACTCCTGTAAAAGTGCTCCCTTTAATATTTTATTGAGTACAATTACACAAGAATTTGCCAACAAATGTACTTAAATATCCAAAGTCTTCTACTTCTTCTTTCGGCTGCTCCCATTAGGGGTCGCCACTGCGGATCACCCTTCTCTATACTACATCCATAAACCTATTCCTTGGCCTTCTTTTCCTCCTTCCTGGTGGCTCCATCCTCAGCATTCTCCTACTGATATACCCCACGTCCCTCCTCTGCACATGTCCAAACCATCTCGATCTCGCCTCCCTCACCTTGTCTCCAAAACGTCCTACATGCACTGTCTCTCTAATAAACTCGTTTCTTGCAAATTTATTAAGAATAAAAAATAACATAAAGAAACAAAACAAAAAAAAAACCACAATGTGGAAAAAGGTGCACTGCATTTTCTACTGTTTTATTTGTTGTTGAAAGTTTTATTTCTACTTACACTCATCACATGATACATTTTTTTCGTTGCCGTTTTCAGACCATCAACCTAAGTCTTGTCATTATGTGACTTTTTTCGACCAACCACTGGTGTATAATTTCCTGGCTCTCACACACCACAGACGTCGTCTAGCCTACAAAGCTACAAGCAAAACAGAAGGCAACAAGAAGTCTGGCTAATATGGATGAGAAAGAGGGAGTCAGCGATGTAAATATGACAGAGAACAGAGATGTTCCTGATCACCGGATCATCATCTCTTCTCTGCTTGTGATATATATAGTGGTTGTTCAGCCTGGATACATTAATAATATAACAAATTGGAAATTCTTTTGTATTAATATATTATTATGATGTGAGGTCCAGTTACCAGAGTGACACTAAAACAGATAATTTTTACTTAAGTACATGTCAGAGCCCAAACTTCTTTACTTTAGCTTGAATGAAAAAGTATAGTCAGTGCTTCAACTTTTACCAGAGTCTTTCAAATCATAAGTATCTGTACATCTACTTAAGTGAAGTATGTGTGAACTTTTGCCGTCTCTGCTTTATATGCAATAAAAACACCATACGTACAGCTATTTGCTACAATACAAATGGTCAGGATGTACAGTATCTCACAAAACTGAGTACACCCCTCACATTTCACTAACTATTTTAATGTATCTTCTCAAATACTATAGAAATGAAACTTGGATATATTTTAGAGTATTCATTGTGACGCTTGTATAGCAGTACAGATTTACTGTCTACATAACTGGCAACAAACTTTGCAAAGCTTCATGTTCATGTTTTTGTCTGCTTGACAGGACCATACAAGTTTGTGTATCTTGAATTAGAGCAGTTAAAATGTGGTTCTTTGAGTACAATTCTCTCATAATGACCACTGAATGTTCAACCTCATGGCAAAGACTCTCTGAGGATTTGAGAATTACATAGATGGCCTCGGTTTTATGAAGTATAAAAAGATCAGTAACACCCTGAATCTAAGTTACAATACAGTGGCCAGGGTCATACAGAGGTTTATCAAGAAGGGTTTAGAGAATTGCTTTAGAGGTTGCAGAAGCAGAAGGTCTCTTGTCAGTGCTCAGACCATACGGCACAAACTGCAACAAGTCGGTTTGCATGGCCGTCATCCCAGAAGGAAGCCTCTTCTGAAGCTGGCTCACAAGAAAGCCTGCAAACAGTTTGCTGAAGACCACCTGTCCAACAGCATGAATTACTGGAACCATGTCATGTGATCTGATGAGACTAAGATAAACTTGTCCAGCACGTGTGGTGACACCCTGGTGAGGAGTACCAAGAAAAATCAGGCTACAGCCTACAGTCAAGCATGGTGTTAAAGTCCTGTGATGTCATTATGGAGGAGTGGATCAGGATCCCAGCAACAACCTTTGCAGCTCTGGTAAATTTTATGCCCAGAAGAATTAAAGCAGTGATACAGTAGTTAACAATGATGCTCACAAAAATATATATAACATTTTATTTTATATATATATATATATATATATATATATATATATATATATATATAATTACATTCAGAGATGGAAAGTAATGAAGTACCTATACTTTGTTACTGTACTTAAGAAGGTTCTTTTGGTACCAGTACTTTACTTCACTATTTACAGTGCATCCGGAAAGTGTTCATATCGCTTCACTTTTCCACATTTTGTTATGTTACGGCCGTATTCCAAAATGGATTAAAATTTCAATTTCCAAATACAAATGTTTGAATATTACTAAATGACTTAAATTTGAGTAATAAATGAATTAACTACTACTAATCTCACAGTGTATCTTGGAAATACATATTAAAAGAAGTAACAGCAGGAAGAATGGTGATAGCAATTTTTCTTTATAGTGATGTAAAATTATTATTGTCATTATTATATATATATATATATATAATTACATTCAGAGATGGAAAGTAATGAAGTACCTATACTTTGTTACTGTACTTAAGAAGGTTCTTTTGGTACCAGTACTTTACTTCACTATTTACAGTGCATCCGAAAGTGTTCATATCGCTTCACTTTTCCACATTTTGTTATGTTACGGCCGTATTCCAAAATGGATTAAAATTTCAATTTCCAAATACAAATGTTTGAATATTACTAAATGACTTAAATTTGAGTAATAAATGAATTAACTACTACTAATCTCACAGTGTATCTTGGAAATACATATTAAAAGAAGTAACAGCAGGAAGAATGGTGATAGCAATTTTTCTTTATAGTGATGTAAAATTATTATTGTCATTATTATATATATATATAATTACATTCAGAGATGGAAAGTAATGAAGTACCTATACTTTGTTACTGTACTTAAGAAGGTTCTTTTGGTACCAGTACTTTACTTCACTATTTACAGTGCATCCGGAAAGTGTTCATATCGCTTCACTTTTCCACATTTTGTTATGTTACGGCCGTATTCCAAAATGGATTAAAATTTCAATTTCCAAATACAAATGTTTGAATATTACTAAATGACTTAAATTTGAGTAATAAATGAATTAACTACTACTAATCTCACAGTGTATCTTGGAAATACATATTAAAAGAAGTAACAGCAGGAAGAATGGTGATAGCAATTTTTCTTTATAGTGATGTAAAATTATTATTGTCATTATTATATATATATATATATATAATTACATTCAGAGATGGAAAGTAATGAAGTACCTATACTTTGTTACTGTACTTAAGAAGGTTCTTTTGGTACCAGTACTTTACTTCACTATTTACAGTGCATCCGGAAAGTGTTCATATCGCTTCACTTTTCCACATTTTGTTATGTTACGGCCGTATTCCAAAATGGATTAAAATTTCAATTTCCAAATACAAATGTTTGAATATTACTAAATGACTTAAATTTGAGTAATAAATGAATTAACTACTACTAATCTCACAGTGTATCTTGGAAATACATATTAAAAGAAGTAACAGCAGGAAGAATGGTGATAGCAATTTTTCTTTATAGTGATGTAAAATTATTATTGTCATTATTATATATATATATATAATTACATTCAGAGATGGAAAGTAATGAAGTACCTATACTTTGTTACTGTACTTAAGAAGGTTCTTTTGGTACCAGTACTTTACTTCACTATTTACAGTGCATCCGGAAAGTGTTCATATCGCTTCACTTTTCCACATTTTGTTATGTTACGGCCGTATTCCAAAATGGATTAAAATTTCAATTTCCAAATACAAATGTTTGAATATTACTAAATGACTTAAATTTGAGTAATAAATGAATTAACTACTACTAATCATCATCATCATTATTAACATCAAAATTGCATGAATTAGTTTATTATTATTTATAATTATCAAATCAATGGTATTTTCAAGAAGATTTACATCAAATTTATATGAGTCCCTGGTGGTCTAGTGGTTGGGATGCGGCGCTCTCACTGCTGCGGCCCGGGTTTGATCCCTGGTCAGGGAACCAACCCCAGCCATTAAGGTTGCACAAGCCTTAGTGGCAGTCCCTAGCCCGGATAAATGGGAAGGGTTGCGTTAGGAAGGGCATCCAGCGTAAAACATGTGCGCTGTGACGACCCCTAACGGATAAGCCGAAGAAAGTTATTTACATCAAATTTATATAATCAGATTTACTGGCTTCAAAGTTAAATCTTACCCTTGTTGATTTTACATTTCATATGTCATTTGATTATGTATGGTATGTCTGGACCTCTTTCTGAATAATAATTGGTATTCAGCTACAGTCAAACAGTGTTTAGCTTCTAATTTACTGAGACTGCAAGTAGTCAAACAAAGATCTGTCTGCCCAATGGGAAATGAAGTTGTTGCAAAATGTGCTTAGTGATGTGTCAGTCTCATATGTAGTTAAATAAATGTAACTCAAGCATTCCAATCTGAACATTATAAACTATTACATTTATAGCATCAGGAATTCAAGAAAATCTCGAACATTATGTAGTGCAAATGTTTTACCTTATTGAATAAATAAGCAGATCCATTGACAACTCAATAAGTTAATAAAACAGAAAACCCTTCAACCCTTTAAACACTTTATTGTATTCTGGAGAATAAGAATTAAAGATGGCCATGATGATGTGTATAATTTTTAATTATGTTCGGGTGACTACTGGTTGAGAATTCTTTTACATATAATCCCAGGAAGCATCATGTCAGAAAATACAAAGTAAACAAATTAAATTCTTATTAGTCATTATACTTTTGCAAATAGGAACTCAATACCAGATAAATATAAGCTCTATTTGTTCAATATCCTGTTGATCACAATATTTATTTTGGTAAAACAATAAATAATATAAATTAAAATAGCTAATAAAAAGCTTTTTAGTTATTTGCAGTATGAAGACAGTTTAAATACTAAGTATTACAATTTCTTAGCAAAATCATCTACTATGATCCCCTAGGTTTAAACTGCAATATAGGACATTACATCATTGCAAGATATTTAGGATACATGAATAGTCATTTTAAAGCTCCTTAAAAAGTTCTATAATTTATCTGTATATACATTCTAACATAAAAAATAAATATGCACACCACAGCAATATTGGTTATAGTCGATAACTTCGGGGTATTTATTCATCCCAGATGTCCATTTATGGCTTTGCAAATAAAAGTTTGACTTAGTGACAGTGCCTACTTGTTGAGCAGCGTTTTTAGAGAGCGGGTGAGAGTATTGATAATAGCTGACATGGTGCTAGAATGACGATCAAGTGTTTTAACACTTTGGTCCCCAGGAGCACTACCCGAGGCTCCCTCAGCTGCCCGGAGCAAGCACATGTAGTTCATGACCACCTCGTCAATCTTTGCCACAACCTCGCGCTGCTGCTGGCTGGCTGAAGCACCTAAACCACGGACCAAGCACATACAGATCTCAGATAAGCAGCAAAGCACCTGAAAACTGGAATTTACTGCCAGCAACATCTCCTCTTGGCTTCCATGTGCTTGGGCCATCCTGCGGCATGCCTGCCCAAGTGCTTTCGATTCAATCGCTAGCAAGTGCTTGTACTGGGCCAGCTCGTCTGGCTGCATGGGTGGGATTCCTTTGTCACCTCTGCCCACACTAGATCGCACCACAGCAATCAGCTCACTTGCATCTCTTCGAACATCATTAAACACAGCAGGGTACACATAGGTGTGTTCTTTTAAGGCATTAATGCGAACCATTCTATCCCCAAAAGTCATGTTGTTTAAAACTTCTGCATACAGCTGCTCTCCTGTTGAGTCTAGAAGAGGGTCAGGGTTGTAGTGGGAAGGTTCTGCTTCATCCAAGCCACAAAGCTGCCTTCTTAAACCATCCCTTATCTCACCTTCATCCTCCACTGTCTGCTTTTTCTTATTGAAGAAACAGTAACTAAATGGACCATTGCATGTCCAGGGATTTATATCCAGCTTCTGTGTGGATCTTATCTGCTTTATATCCTTTTGCAATGGAAAATTGTTATTTGGCCTGATGAGTACAGATTTACTGTCTACATAACTGGCAACAAACTTTGCAAAGCTTCATGTTCATGTTTTTGTCTGCTTGACAGGACCATACAAGTTTGTGTATCTTGAATTAGAGCAGTTAAAATGTGGTTCTTTGAGTACAATTCTCTCATAATGACCACTGAATGTTCAACCTCATGGCAAAGACTCTCTGAGGATTTGAGAATTACATAGATGGCCTCGGTTTTATGAAGTATAAAAGATCAGTAACACCCTGAATCTAAGTTACAATACAGTGGCCAGGGTCATACAGAGGTTTATCAAGAAGGGTTTAGAGAATTGCTTTAGAGGTTGCAGAAGCAGAAGGTCTCTTGTCAGTGCTCAGACCATACGGCGCAAACTGCAACAAGTCGGTTTGCATGGCCGTCATCCCAGAAGGAAGCCTCTTCTGAAGCTGGCTCACAAGAAAGCCTGCAAACAGTTTGCTGAAGACCACCTGTCCAACAGCATGAATTACTGGAACCATGTCATGAGATCTGATGAGACTAAGATAAACTTGTCCAGCACGTGTGGTGACACCCTGGTGAGGAGTACCAAGAAAAATCAGGCTACAGCCTACAGTCAAGCATGGTGTTAAAGTCCTGTGATGTCATTATGGAGGAGTGGATCAGGATCCCAGCAACAACCTTTGCAGCTCTGGTAAATTCTATGCCCAGAAGAATTAAAGCAGTGATACAGTAGTTAACAATGATGCTCACAAAAATATATATAACATTTTATTTTATACATATATATATATATACTGTGACATGCTATATACAGAATGAGACATACTTTTTTTTTACACATGAATTGACCACCAAAGAGACCGGATCTTAACCCTATTGAGAATCCTTTGGACTTTCCAGCAGTTCAACGCTTTCATCAATACAAGATCTTGGTGTAAAATGAATGCAAAATGAATGCAACTGGACGTAAATAAATCTTGTATTATTGAATACGCCTATCTGAACAGTAAATATCTGCAGTAATCAAAGCAGTTCATTTGCAGTGTAGATTTGTTTAACTGTATAATATAGATATACTACCCACAGGAGACCTTTTTAGTTTTGTTTTTCTGCTTTGGTTTATTATGTCAAGTGATGAAAAATTAAAATGACTTGATACATTGAATTTTATTCTTGCTCTGTCAGCCCTTTTATGATATTGATAACATTTAGGAGTTGTCTGAAACTCTAATAATAATAATCATCATCATCATCATCATTATTAACATCAAAATTGCATGAATTAGTTTATTATTATTTATAATTATCAAATCAATGGTATTTTCAAGAAGATTTACATCAAATTTATATAATCAGATTTACTGGCTTCAAAGTTAAATCTTACCCTTGTTGATTTTACATTTCATATGTCATTTGATTATGTATGGTATGTCTGGACCTCTTTCTGAATAATAATTGGTATTCAGCTACAGTCAAACAGTGTTTAGCTTCTAATTTACTGAGACTGCAAGTAGTCAAACAAAGATCTGTCTGCCCAATGGGAAATGAAGTTGTTGCAAAATGTGCTTAGTGATGTGTCAGTCTCATATGTAGTTAAATAAATGTAACTCAAGCATTCCAATCTGAACATTATAAACTATTACATTTATAGCATCAGGAATTCAAGAAAATCTCGAACATTATGTAGTGCAAATGTTTTACCTTATTGAATAAATAAGCAGATCCATTGACAACTCAATAAGTTAATAAAACAGAAAACCCTTCAACCCTTTAAACACTTTATTGTATTCTGGAGAATAAGAATTAAAGATGGCCATGATGATGTGTATAATTTTAATTATGTTCGGGTGACTACTGGTTGAGAATTCTTTTACATATAATCCCAGGAAGCATCATGTCAGAAAATACAAAGTAAACAAATTAAATTCTTATTAGTCATTATACTTTTGCAAATAGGAACTCAATACCAGATAAATATAAGCTCTATTTGTTCAATATCCTGTTGATCACAATATTTATTTTGGTAAAACAATAAATAATATAAATTAAAATAAAGTAAACAACAGAGCATTTTTTCTATCTAGCTAACACCAGAAGTAAGATAAATCTAATTTTCACACATAATGTTTTAAAAATGCTTATATTCTTATAAGTCTTTCAATGTTCTATATTCAGCAAACTGAATGATTGTGTTTAGAGATCCAATTTTTAAAAATTAGATTAAAGAATAAAACGACAGTAGAACACAGCTCCGTTTAATGGTGTAAGTAAGAGCATTCCCACACACAATGTGAAGAGAACTCAAGGGATTGGGACTAAACAGCTGTGTAGGCTTAAAAAAAACACTTATCATAAGGCTAATGAAGAAAGGCTTCAGTTTGCTAGGAAGCTTAAACATTGGACTCTGGAGCAATGGAAAATTGTTATTTGGCCTGATGAGTACAGATTTACTGTCTACATAACTGGCAACAAACTTTGCAAAGCTTCATGTTCATGTTTTTGTCTGCTTGACAGGACCATACAAGTTTGTGTATCTTGAATTAGAGCAGTTAAAATGTGGTTCTTTGAGTACAATTCTCTCATAATGACCACTGAATGTTCAACCTCATGGCAAAGACTCTCTGAGGATTTGAGAATTACATAGATGGCCTCGGTTTTATGAAGTATAAAAAGATCAGTAACACCCTGAATCTAAGTTACAATACAGTGGCCAGGGTCATACAGAGGTTTATCAAGAAGGGTTTAGAGAATTGCTTTAGAGGTTGCAGAAGCAGAAGGTCTCTTGTCAGTGCTCAGACCATACGGCGCAAACTGCAACAAGTCGGTTTGCATGGCCGTCATCCCAGAAGGAAGCCTCTTCTGAAGCTGGCTCACAAGAAAGCCTGCAAACAGTTTGCTGAAGACCACCTGTCCAACAGCATGAATTACTGGAACCATGTCATGAGATCTGATGAGACTAAGATAAACTTGTCCAGCACGTGTGGTGACACCCTGGTGAGGAGTACCAAGAAAAATCAGGCTACAGCCTACAGTCAAGCATGGTGTTAAAGTCCTGTGATGTCATTATGGAGGAGTGGATCAGGATCCCAGCAACAACCTTTGCAGCTCTGGTAAATTCTATGCCCAGAAGAATTAAAGCAGTGATACAGTAGTTAACAATGATGCTCACAAAAAATATATATAACATTTTATTTTATACATATATATATATATATATATATATATATATATATATATACTGTGACATGCTATATACAGAATGAGACATACTTTTTTTTTACACATGAATTGACCACCAAAGAGACCGGATCTTAACCCTATTGAGAATCCTTTGGACTTTCCAGCAGTTCAACGCTTTCATCAATACAAGATCTTGGTGTAAAATGAATGCAAAATGAATGCAACTGGACGTAAATAAATCTTGTATTATTGAATACGCCTATCTGAACAGTAAATATCTGCAGTAATCAAAGCAGTTCATTTGCAGTGTAGATTTGTTTAACTGTATAATATAGATATACTACCCACAGGAGACCTTTTTAGTTTTGTTTTTCTGCTTTGGTTTATTATGTCAAGTGATGAAAAATTAAAATGACTTGATACATTGAATTTTATTCTTGCTCTGTCAGCCCTTTTATGATATTGATAACATTTAGGGAGTTGTCTGAAACTCTAATAATAATAATAATAATAATAATAATCATCATCATCATCATCATCATTATTAACATCAAAATTGCATGAATTAGTTTATTATTATTTATAATTATCAAATCAATGGTATTTTCAAGAAGATTTACATCAAATTTATATGAGTCCCTGGTGGTCTAGTGGTTAGGATGCGGCGCTCTCACTGCTGCGGCCCGGGTTTGATCCCTGGTCAGGGAACCAACCCCAGCCATTAAGGTTGCACAAGCCTTAGTGGCAGTCCCTAGCCCGGATAAATGGGAAGGGTTGCGTTAGGAAGGGCATCCAGCGTAAAAACATGTGCCGCTGTGACGACCCCTAACGGGATAAGCCGAAAGAAAGTTATTTACATCAAATTTATATAATCAGATTTACTGGCTTCAAAGTTAAATCTTACCCTTGTTGATTTTACATTTCATATGTCATTTGATTATGTATGGTATGTCTGGACCTCTTTCTGAATAATAATTGGTATTCAGCTACAGTCAAACAGTGTTTAGCTTCTAATTTACTGAGACTGCAAGTAGTCAAACAAAGATCTGTCTGCCCAATGGGAAATGAAGTTGTTGCAAAATGTGCTTAGTGATGTGTCAGTCTCATATGTAGTTAAATAAATGTAACTCAAGCATTCCAATCTGAACATTATAAACTATTACATTTATAGCATCAGGAATTCAAGAAAATCTCGAACATTATGTAGTGCAAATGTTTTACCTTATTGAATAAATAAGCAGATCCATTGACAACTCAATAAGTTAATAAAACAGAAAACCCTTCAACCCTTTAAACACTTTATTGTATTCTGGAGAATAAGAATTAAAGATGGCCATGATGATGTGTATAATTTTTAATTATGTTCGGGTGACTACTGGTTGAGAATTCTTTTACATATAATCCCAGGAAGCATCATGTCAGAAAATACAAAGTAAACAAATTAAATTCTTATTAGTCATTATACTTTTGCAAATAGGAACTCAATACCAGATAAATATAAGCTCTATTTGTTCAATATCCTGTTGATCACAATATTTATTTTGGTAAAACAATAAATAATATAAATTAAAATAGCTAATAAAAAGCTTTTTAGTTATTTGCAGTATGAAGACAGTTTAAATACTAAGTATTACAATTTCTTAGCAAAATCATCTACTATGATCCCTAGGTTTAAACTGCAATATAGGACATTACATCATTGCAAGATATTTAGGATACATGAATAGTCATTTTAAAGCTCCTTAAAAAGTTCTATAATTTATCTGTATATACATTCTAACATAAAAAATAAATATGCACACCACAGCAATATTGGTTATAGTCGATAACTTCGGGGTATTTATTCATCCCAGATGTCCATTTATGGCTTTGCAAATAAAAGTTTGACTTAGTGACAGTGCCTACTTGTTGAGCAGCGTTTTTAGAGAGCGGGTGAGAGTATTGATAATAGCTGACATGGTGCTAGAATGACGATCAAGTGTTTTAACACTTTGGTCCCCAGGAGCACTACCGAGGCTCCCTCAGCTGCCCGGAGCAAGCACATGTAGTTCATGACCACCTCGTCAATCTTTGCCACAACCTCGCGCTGCTGCTGGCTGGCTGAAGCACCTAAACCACGGACCAAGCACATACAGATCTCAGATAAGCAGCAAAGCACCTGAAAACTGGAATTTACTGCCAGCAACATCTCCTCTTGGCTTCCATGTGCTTGGGCCATCCTGCGGCATGCCTGCCCAAGTGCTTTCGATTCAATCGCTAGCAAGTGCTTGTACTGGGCCAGCTCGTCTGGCTGCATGGGTGGGATTCCTTTGTCACCTCTGCCCACACTAGATCGCACCACAGCAATCAGCTCACTTGCATCTCTTCGAACATCATTAAACACAGCAGGGTACACATAGGTGTGTTCTTTTAAGGCATTAATGCGAACCATTCTATCCCCAAAAGTCATGTTGTTTAAAACTTCTGCATACAGCTGCTCTCCTGTTGAGTCTAGAAGAGGGTCAGGGTTGTAGTGGGAAGGTTCTGCTTCATCCAAGCCACAAAGCTGCCTTCTTAAACCATCCCTTATCTCACCTTCATCCTCCACTGTCTGCTTTTTCTTATTGAAGAAACAGTAACTAAATGGACCATTGCATGTCCAGGGATTTATATCCAGCTTCTGTGTGGATCTTATCTGCTTTATATCCTTTTGCAATGGAAAATTCATACAATCTATTTTACTGTCCATGTTGCTTACAGACCATCCCATGGTCTGGGAGGACATTGAACCTTGGGAATAACTTTTTGACAGCGTCTTCTTTGAAGGCCTTCTCTGTAGTTGTGGCTCAGTTGCTTGCAAATGATCTTGCTGAATTCTGCCCAGTGATAGTGCTCTTGATTTCTCAATCAGTGCATCAGTACTTCTAGAGGCAGCAGTTATTGCAACACTGGTACTTCGTGTTATCTCTCTGCCATGATTTAGACTATTGGCGTCACACTGATTTATCCCTTGAGAAATTGCATGGTTCTGTCTAAGAGGGACAAATGACTCTTGTCTTGGCCCACTGTTACTGGTGCTCTTTGACAGACGTAATTGAGGAGATAATGGTGGTGGTGCTGGAAGTGATATTGGTGGGGGTAATGGTGGAGGTGGTAAAGGGACGGCACAGGGTTTGAAGTGCCTTGGTAAATTAATAGGTAAGCTTCCTTCTCCTCTCAGCAGCATTCCGCGCTCTTCTGTGCAAGCTACACTAGAGAGACAAAAAGAATCATTAAGCGTCTGTTGGACAGCATCTGTCATCTTGCAGTCAGACATGAGCAAGTCATCTGTACTTGCATGAGGTATCGCTTCACTGTGGCTCCTATTTAAAGATGAGCACTGACCAAGGATAAAACTTTGCTCTAACTCACACGTGAGACCAGAGAATGACCTTTGTTCAGAATGATTACCCTTTACTTTTAGATTTTGGACAGGTCTCTGAGCATGCAAATCAGGACTCCTCTTCAGTTTAGCAGGCAAAGTGGTTGAGTGGTAAATTTCGGGAACTCTTTGAGAAGCTGCATTGGGGCTTGAACTGAGAGGAAGTGAGGGTGAAGATGGCATGCAGGGACACTTTATTAGAATGTTCCCATTACCTTTAACCTTGTCTATAATAATTGACGAGTTTTTGATATGCCTTCTGCTGTCATTTTTGCATACCCCTAGTCCTGCCCTAAACAATTTGCCCCCCTGATGCATCTGACTGACTGTTAGATAGTTTATTAATTGCCTGTAAGCCTCACTTCCTTCTTTTGTATTAATACTTTTTACATGTTTTGCATGCAGATCACTTAGAATGTTGCTCCTTCGAGCTGTACCTGTAGTTTCCTTGACTTTGGATGGTCGAGCACTGAGGGATGGATTGGATCCTGGAGGATGTACATTTGGCAGCATCTTCCTAAGGAGAGCAGCATCTGCATGAGGGTGAAGGTCTCTTGATGTGAGCAGGAGAGAGGAGGAAGATCCAGAGAAAGAGCTCTTGCAGTCAGTGGTACAAAGTGGGGAGTCTGCTGGTGTTGCAGAAACAATATTTCCTGAGCTGCCGCCAACATCCAAAGAGGAGCATTGGGAACTCTGAAGAGAACTCCGAGCTTCGTTTTGCAAAGAAGATATCCTCTTGGCTAGGTGGTACTCACACAGTCGTGCCACTCCCTGTCGTAATGGCGGAAGGATCTGTTGATCTTCCTTATAGATTTCATTCTGTTCAGTGTCTTTAATCTTCTTCGTTGGGAGACTTATATTACTTCCAGTTAGGTCCTCTCTTGAACCAAGAGATTCTGCAACCTGACTCCCTGTAGGCTCATTTTCTGTTGGGGACTGTAGTCCTTGAAATCTTTCACAGAACTCCTTCACAACCAGTTGTCTTCTTCTATGACTTTCTCTTCCACTGAAGGTGTTATACTTGCCTGGTGCATCTTTATTTTTTTTTATTCGTCTTCCCTCAGTTGCTATTGCTTTTAATCGCTTGCCAGTATTTAAAAGGGTGCTTGAATGAGACTTGACCAGATATTTACCTAAAGACTTATCTGCCTTTGCTCCAGACTCCCTCTCTGGATTATCAGAAGGAGCTAGATTATGCATGGAAGGCACTGCTGTAGATTGAACTGCTAGTTCTCTGCGTCTCGAGGGACTGCGTGGTGGCTTGGGAATAGACACTCTGGTACAAGGGGAGACAGGGAATTCTGTCTTTTCCTCCTGAAGGGGCTGGTAGCCCTCTGTAGTGGCCACCAGAAGACGCATAGCATTCTCGGGTAACCTGTGGCCTGCAGTTTGTTCTGAGCTCTCTGTCATCTCTGAGGAGTTGGTCTCATTTCCTGAATCTGATGAGGACTCCTGGCTAAAAGCTCTTGATATGCCAGTTCCTGAAAATAAAAAGAATGGTCATGTGATTCTTTTATGCACTCTTTAGTGTCATTTTTTATTTTTACTACTGAGTTAATAATAACAGAAACACTAGGCGTATGCCTTGTTTTAAAAGCCTTGTGTCATTTTATATTCATTTTTTACGCATTTTAATTTTACATTACTTTTCACACTTTTTTTTCTATTGAACCTTTCTTTAGAACCTTTCTTTAGAACCTTTCTTTTAAAACTTTGATCAATTACCAAATAAATTAACTTCAGTCCTTCATTCATTTGTGTTCAGCTCAACAAGGTATGTGTTAATTGAAGTAACTAGCAGTTGCAGTAAGTCCACTATTGGAATTTGCTGTATACCAAAATATGTTTAGTGAACACAGTAGTAATATAAAGACCTGCAATGCTGTTAGACTGAGACTGGGTGGTTTCCTCAGATACAGCAAGTGCTTCTAGTGCTTGAAGTGTATCCACAACAGCATGATCCAAGATTCTGACACTATTGCCCTCACCATGTGTGGGGACAGCATCAATCAGCGACACCGGAATGCTGTCATTGTCACAGCAACTTTGTAGACGGCTTTTACTCTCAGCTCCCTCCTCATCTGAACTGTCCCTGAAACCAGGCGGAGGTGCAGCAATGGCCATGTTGAGTGAAAGGAGAATTGCATCATTTTCATCCTCATCATCATCCCCCAATGGAGGTGGAAGTTCAGTTAAATCTATAATATCATCACTGGAACCAGAAAGCGTGAGAAATGTTATCTTGCTCGTTGGCAGCCCAACTTCACCCTCTCCAGGTACTGCAGGTGTGTCCTCTTCACAGCTAGCCTCATCCTCATCCTCCACATCATCAGCGGTCTCAGCGTAGCATAAATCGTGTAAGAGAGGCTCTTCGATACTTTCAGCATTGTCAAAGATTTTCCCTCACCAATGTTGCTATAGACTACATGAGGTCTATTTTGAAATGTTGCTCCATCTGATGTGCAAAAAGCCACATCACTGTTGGAAATAAACGCAGGCCTTTCAAGCAACTCAGGACTCTCATCCATGAGGCGCTGATAACCAAGGTTCCGAGGGTTAACAGCATGCAAAAGTGGATCTCTGAATATAAAGGAAACCTTGGCACTCCTGGGAGAGTCCTGGGGTTGGTGCCTTACAGGTGAAAGTGTTGGAAATTGGGGACTTTTGCTTCGAACGTCCGACCTCTCTCCACTGTAGCTTGGATAAGGGGGTGGCAGAGGCTCGGGAATATAAGGAGCACATATGACCTCCTCTCTTGTTTGTTCCTGTTGATAATCTTCGGGCTGGTAAGAAGGTATGATCTCTTGATTGTTGAAATCTTCACAGGGACCCAAAGAGGTGCTGTATGACCACTGAAGTTCTTTAGAATCCTGGCCTGAAACGGAAATATAATTTAATCACTTTTATTAAGAAACCATGCTGTCCATCAACATTTTTAGGATATCTAACAAACACTTACCACTGTCTATTTCTCCACTGCTGTTGCTGTTGGACATATTAAAAATTGAGCGGCGTGAGTCCACGAGAAGACGATAGTATCCAGCTGTTAGACAAGCCAGATTCATGGCATCATTGGACTCCATTATTAATGTGATAGGCTGTTTCAAAGAAAGTTTGGAACAGCATTAAATCCTATTTATGACTAAAACACAGTTTGAAAGCACTTGTAATGATCATAATGCTTAATTGATGAGCAGACCAACAACTTTTATATACCTTGACGTCCAGAACATGTAGTTCTACCCGCACATTGACCTCATCCTCTGTAAGTATCTCAATGCGGTTAACATGGCTGAAGTCTGCCAACAGGGCCACTAGGTTTGTCTTGGCATTGATTACATGACTGATTCCATATCTCGGTCCTACAAGTAATGTAACACCGGTTTCCTTATCCCCTTGCTGTATATGAAAAGGAAGCCAATAAAAAGAGAATTAAACTCTGTATAACTGTGTAATACTATTAACAAGTATGTTAAAATTTTAAAGTTGCATAGTTATGATAATTATCTTACCACTAGAAGAGATTTAAATGCTCGTCCTCCATACAATCTCAAATCACTGAGATACTTCAAATAGTGAACCTTTGCTTGCAACATGGTTAACTGGAAAAACAAATGACAAGGTTATCATTGACATGGTAAACAATGCATTATTCTAAGGAATATGTAGATCATCATAGTGGTCCTGAAGAGATGATTTGATTATAATGTAACAGTGGATACACATATTATTAAACTCATTTTAAGGTGGAGGACATCTTAATGCATATTTAACAGTTTCTATATGAACTTGTGAATGTAACAAACATTTTGCCTTTGTTGACAACAATTTTTCTTGCCTTGCCTTTGAACCACTAGATGCCTCTCCTCTGACATTTTACCAAGCTCCAACATCATACTCTGAAAGATGTGACACCAGAGGCCACTGAAATGAGCTCTTTCTTATTCATATGATGGCAGTTTCTGAAGAGGTTTATTTACTATTGATTGTAGGCTCTGGCCCCTGATCACAATAAATGGATAATCACAAAAGGACACCCACCTTTTTCCCAGGAGCTACTAGATTCTGATTGGTTTTCAGGATGTGAGTCAGAGCTTTTTTGATGTTCTTCTCCTTCATGCTGGAGAACACTGAGGGGGGTAGGAAATGTGCCAAACCCCACTGCTTCCTGTGGGACAGCATATGTGCACTGTGAGGACACTTGGCAGATTGCATATGGCAAAGCTTTTTTGTTTCTTGTTCACGTCCAAATCTGAATAACTGAGTGTATTATGTATCTATCGACCAGTATCTGTTATCTAATAATTGACTGTTTTAATATGTTAATTAAATGTAGTCTGCTACACTTTCCACAAGGACCATATTTATAATAAACTATAAACACATTTATATGCTATAATACATTTATATATCATTATGTTTTAAATGCATTACAATTTGTAGCACTTCCTTTTTACAGTGTGAAATGACAATATAATGCCGTATAAGTAGTCTACATAAGACATTGCCATTGTTAGTACTGTATATTACATTATATATTTATAAATATATAGTACATTGAGACCTGACCAAAGGACAAAATTGCATAACTCTTTTTTTTCAATGTGAGTTGCATGTTTTGGCGATAACATTAAATTGTAGAAAAGTTCACTATATTACCAAAAATACTTGGACAGCTGACCATCATACCCCCCATTTGAGCATTCCACAAACTATTGCACTATTGGAAATATGACACAAACATACACCCCTTCACAATGGGAATAGCAACATTGGCTCAGTCTACATCCACAGGACTAACAGCATGGCCCCAATCCCAATGTGAATAACAACAAGGACTCAATCAACTTCTGCAGGACTTTGCACATGCAAATGTTTGATGGTTTTATTGCATGCGGTACATTTCAGGTTGTTCTTGCATTTGCATTTTCTATCATAACTGTAAATCTTTAGTTTATGTTTTGTATATTTTTTTCGTTGTCTTTATTGTTTATGTCATAGGCTGCTTGGGGTGTTCATAAAGTACGAATTTCATTGTATGGTATAAAATACTGTTTCCTGAACATATGACAATAAACTCTTGAATAATTAATGATTTACAGACAGAGAATTTGCATAATTTGAACAGCATGCTTAGAAAACTGATGGAAGCAAATGCTTAATGCATCTCTAACTAACTTTCCCAGCATAAATATTATCATAATTTACACATTTAAATTCCTTACTCTGAATTTGACCCAGCACGTGCTCCAGTATTTTGGTTGTCTTTAGAAAAATATCACAATCTCATACCTCAAGAAAAAGACATGCATCTACACAACCTAAAAAACGATTGCTCGAATGCTAGGGCAAAATCTTTTAAATACAAACAAAGTGACAGACACAAGCAGAAATGTTTCATCTGTCCTGAATAACTGTTTCATTTGTTTTCTATCCATTTCTCTAGAATCTGGAATGCCACAAATACAAAACAAAAACTGATTCGGTACAGATCTTTTAAAAATTTAGAAAAACGTATTTATAAAAAGGATTAATTTGACTCCAACTTCAATACACACACTGTCATTTGAAACTCAATAAAGTATTTGATGAGAATATTGGCACTGCCCTGTAGTCCTTGAATGCTTTATTTATGGAAGTTACCCTGATGGAATGTGAAAGTTTGCTAATTTAAATCTGTAAATCAGAAGATCACTCAGTCACACAGCTTCTGCTGTAAACAGTCTTATTTTAATTAGGTCTAAGAATAGACTGGTGAATAAAGGGAATCGGCTTTCACTTAGACAGTTCTCTCCCAGGTCTGAAGAGGTGGGCAGTTGACTGAAGGCATACTCACTGAATGTACTTCATTGAGAACTTCTGTGTTGGCCGAGTAGTGAGGCTGAGGATGTACATCTGCAGAGCAGCGAGACGAAGAGCAGCGTCATACTTCAGTTCAGGGCCAAAGCGCTCCCGTACCACGTCATTACAGCTCTGAGAAGAGAGGGTAATAAAACATGTTATGGCTCAATATCTTGTAATCGAAACCTAAAATAATTGATGTCATGTTTATATGAGATTTGCCTCAGTTCTTGAGTCTGGTACATAGATCTTAATATGTGCTAATTAAAATGTTTTTTTTTTTTTATTCCCTCTTTTGATTTAAATGATTGATTTATAAGTAGTTTTGGTATACATTTTGTTAATTTTGTCAATCAACGTGTATACAGTTAAAATCACACTCGATTAAAACACAAATGAATATGGTTCAGGTTAATCAATAGTTAACTGGGTACAGCTATTATGAATAGGATGATGTTTTAGGTTTGGTCTCTGAGCAACACTTCTGAGGAGAACGGGGGTGAGGACAAGAGCCAGGAGACTTCGCGTACAGGCTTTTAAAGGTCACACTTCTGCACAGATGTGCTTTTTCTTTTTCATTTTTTGCTTGGGTTGATGAGAAAAGAGAGGACAGAGAACGAAGGAAAAGACCAAAACAGAAAACAGAGTAGACAGAAACAGACCAAAGGTGTGTGAAGTTCTTTTAGGTTTCAGTGTTTGAGATTAATTTACATTTAGCCTTATCATTTAGCCATCTAATTTGTATATGCCACATAATTGTAAAAAATATATATGTAAAATTGCTGATGTATTTAATATAAAATTCATTGTTTATAAATATTACAATACCTTATTTAAATTATTTGTTCATTCATTGTTAGTCAAATTAGCATTCAGAATTTAGCAGTATATGAACAATACAAACAAGAGCAATCAGTGCATATACTGTATACATATGTCTTTTATTGCTAGTTTTTAATGCAATGTTACTTTAATGTCCTGTGTGTGGTTAAGGTGCTGGGATACTGATTAGAAGGTTGGGGGTTCAAGCCCCGGTATTGCCAAGCTGCCACACTTAGGCCCCTAAACAAAGGCCCCTAATCCTCTGTGCTCCAGGGGCTCTGGATCATTGCTTCTAAACAAGCTGGCATATTAAATAATTTTACTGTGCTGTAATATATATGTGACAAATAAACTCTATTCTATTCTTCTATTTTGTGTACTTATGCTGCGGCCCTGGTTTGATTCCCGGTCAGGGATCCAACCCCAGCCGTTGGGGTTGCACAAGCCAGTGCACTTTTAGTGCCAGTCCCAAGCCCGGATAAATGGGGAGGGTTGCGTTAGGAAGGGCATCCAGCATAAAAACATGTGCCAAATCGAACATGCGGATCATGAATACGGACGATCCACTGTAGCAACCCCTAATGGGAGAAGCCGAAAGAAAGTATACTGTTTTCACACTTGGACAATTTTCCCATTCAGTATAATTGTATGTCCCAAAGGCCCTGTATCACAATGAATGTTGTAGACATAATAATGTATCTCACTGTATAAATGGACAGATGCATTTTTCCCCTCACCTGGACATAAAGGTATTCAAAAGCCACTGCATCCCTTCTGAGCAAATCGACTGGATCCTTCGGAACGAAGCTGATTCTGAAATAACATTTCATTATGTGTGACCCTGGCCTCTGCGCAACCTATAGAGTTGGAGTAAGAATACGGTCAGCATAAAGACAAATGTGGAATATAAACATTTCCTTGTCAGGAAAATGATTGTGATTTAAAATAACTCACTCACACTCTATCATTCTTTACTTTTAGTTGCACTTCCTATGACTCTTGTATAAATTATTCATTACAACGCATTTATAGCATGCCATAATGCCTGTCATAAGCTTAAAATAGACAGAATTTTTTAAAGCAGCATTCATTATAAATAATCCATAAAAGTATACAGAAAAAGCATGCTACTGCACATATTTCCTACCTTGTTACTTACAGCGTTTTTATTTATAATGACAATAAAGTTGTAACAATCTGTGATGCATTTTGTTGTAGAATGCAGCCTATAAGTCATCTACCTTGGTTTTAAGGGGTACATATAAAAGCACTGCAGGTGTATCCTCTTACATCACAGCAATTTGTCGAAGATTACTATTCTGTATGTTGTGTATATTTATTAATGAAATGCATTTATAGGGAATTATACATGTAGGGGTTGATAGAACAAGCTCACAAGCAGTGGCCAAAATGTTAGAGGCCGAAAGAGGACATTTTCATTTTTGCTTACACGGTGACTCATATCAAATGTTTCCCGCGCTTAGTTGCATAAAAAGCAACCCACTCGATAAGCCTTCAGACCCTCATTAAAATCCAGAAGGTCTCCAATGTATGTGGTTTGTCCTGGCTTGATAAATAACGCCATGAGGGTAGTTCGTCCCGTGAATACCAATTCATGTGACTGATTCCTGCAAAATCCCAGCTGGTAAACCAATCCTGTGGCTGTTCACCGGACAAATAAGTCATATTGTTAAGATGAAGGTGTTAAATATTTCTCTAACAGCAGCCCTGACAGTAGTCTCGAAAGTATACTGTATTTATTAATGTATTTTTTTGTATTTTCTTTTATATATTATAGTTTCTGTAATACTAACAAACTCACACTTGCTACACTGGGCAGATTTTTTTTTAAGTGTGAATGATTGTAATTGCTGTTACATTTTGGATTTTTTGGGTGGAAGAAACGAGTCTTCAGTATCAGCACTTTAAATAGTATCAACTCGATGCTGAGGAGGAGGTCTCTAACTTGACAAGGTGCATTCAAAGATGTATTAACGAAAACAGAGGAAAAAGACTGGCATTTAGAGCTATTATAAGATAATTGATAACACATATGAACTTGGCATATTGCTGTGGTGTAACAGGAATAAAACACTTTCTGATGTTATAGGAAAACATCAGATGCTTTGCATCGCATGCACCACATGACTTTTCCACTTTTCCTATAACATAATTTTTTTTTTACAGTAAATTCTTTTTTATGTGAATTCCTAATATTATTTGATGACTACAGAAGAAGTATGATGGTTACGAGCCCATTGAAAACCTTAAAAGCATATTTGTGGTCTGACTTTGGTTATTATGTCTTAAATTTCTCAAACGGTCAATAAAACACGGTTATACTGTGGTTAGATTTAGTTTAGCTTCCATTTTAAGGTTTCCCATATAACTTTGTAATATTAGTGAAGTGGTTCATTAAATAAAATATTACAATACATAACATTACTGTGCACAAATACAATTCTAGACACTTCTTGTATCTAGATGTTTCAAAAAACAAAAAATAGCTTTTAGCAAATCATAAGGAAGAGTGTTAATGCAGACTTTTTGTGAGCACATTTGTGCAAGCCTTAGCCACACTGGCTTTACAAATGCTCCTGAAAAACATTCTTACTACAGAATGTGGAAACACACCCATAAAAATCAACATATTTCTCACAAAAAAGCATTTCTTCTACTCTGTATTCATTCTTAAATGCTGTGCAGGCAGTTTTTGCCACATCCTGTAGCAAAGTGCAGACACTATGTGTTCACTAAAATATGATGTAAAAGTTGTTAAAGATCTCCTAATTCCTGATCATTTAGAAATCTACAGATGAGGAGAAGGGGCACTTTATCATGTATGTTTCACATTAAAATTTACTTGGTTTAACTCAGTTTCCCTAATGATGAACAATTGTCTCAAATGATGCTATGACACAATAACATTTCAAAACCAGGCTCTTAATAAATTTTAAACAAAAAAAGATGACCTGTACATTCTACCATCTTATAATTCGAGTGTACTTGCATTGTCCATTTTAACGTCAATTTGTGTGTGTGTGTGTGTGTGTGTGTGTGTGTGTCCTCAGGAGCCCTCAGGAGATCATATAGTTAACCCTGCCACCCTTGGTGTTTCAGGCCACAGGGGTCTCCAGGGACTGCCTCCCTCAGTTTCCGCTCGGGAACGTAGCGGATTTGGGGGGCCTTCTGCCTTCCAGGGCGCCTCCAGAACAGCTTCAGGGCACCGCTCTAGCTGCTTTAGGCACGCCAGGGGTCGGTGTCGAGAGACTGATCGCTTAGCAGACTATTTGGCAGCCTGGAAACTCCTGCCAAAAGTGTCTCAATGGGTCCTGCGCACTGTAGAAAGAGGCTTCAGGACTCAGTTCGGGCCTCTGCCACCTCGGTTCAACGGGTGTTTCCCACTCTGGTGGGTCCTAAGCAGGCTCTGGTCATGGAACAAGAAGTAAACAATCTCTTAAGGAAGGAGGCCATCGAGTTGGTCCCTCCCTTGACAGAGAGTCTGGGTTCTACAGCCTGCATAGTTCCCAAGAGGGATGGTGGGCTGTGTCCCATTTTAGATCTGCATCAGCTGAACTGCTCACTCATTAAGCTCAGGTTCAAGATGCTCATGCTGAAACAAGACGTGTCTTAAATCAGGTCCGTGGACTGGTTCATCACGATAGATGGACGCACACTTCCACATACCCACCCTTCCTCTACACAGGAAGTTTCTAAGGTTTGCTTTCGGGGGCGAAGTTTACCAATTCCGTTTAATCTCACAAAGTGTGTGGATGCTGCTCTGGCTCCTTTGAGACCCCAGGTCATCCACATACTAAATTATTTCGACAATTGGTTGATATTAGCTCAATCAAAACACTTGGTAATTCAGCATCGAGCTGTCGTTCTCACCCACATAAAGGAGTTGGGTATAAGACTGAATGCCAAGGTGTAGTGTGGGTTTCGACCACAATGCAGGCACATTTGTCACATTCCTGCTTGGATCCTCACGGCCGTCAAGAGAGAAAGAGAAGGCCAGTCACTCACTGTAAAGCAGTTTCAAAGACTCCAGGCATTCCCCAGACATGGCCAGTGCCTTTCTCTACCCCAGGCCAGAGTATGTTCCCAAGGTGCCATCTGTTTCCCAACAACCAGTCGTGCTCCAGGCATTCTATCCCCTTATCCTCCTTATTCTATCCTCCTATACCAGAAGAAGCTAAATCGGGTGTGTGAGCATTGGATACATACGTCCACAGGATGGCCCTGTGGAGGAAGTTGGACCAGCTGTTCGTCTGATAAGGTCCATATAAGAAGGGTCTTAGCGTCACTACTGGCTCTTTAGTCCATGAACCTAGTTGTTGATGCAGATCAAATTCTGAAGTGGAATGTCTCTAGGTTATGTATGTAACCCTGGTTCCCTGAGGGAACGAGATGCTTTGTCTCGGTGCCACACTCCCTGCATCCCTGCAAGCGCTTCCTTCCCTCTTCTAAGCTAGCGCCGTCTTCACTGCATGTGCGTTTATAGCTTCCTGGTCCTTCCATTGGACAGATCATGGTCATTGGACATGGTTCAGAGCATGGCCAGAGCGTTCCCAAAGCGTTGTTGACGCAGAGTCTTGTTCCCTCTAGGAACCAGGGTGACCTCACCTTTAATATTACAGACCTCACATTAAATATTACAAACTGCACATGTAATATTACAGATCTCACCTTTAATATCACAGACCTCACCTTTAATATTAAAACTGCACAATTTTTTTTATGTAAACACTCATTTTTATATCCATAAATATGTATGGTAAGCCAAAATTTTAGCAACAGACAAGGATACACCCAAAAAAAGAGACACATACACACACACAAAAGCATTCTTAGAACTGGAGTGCCATATTATGTTATAGGAATTTATTTAATTCCTAACATATTTTAGTCCATGAAATCCTAGCATATGATTTATGCTCAAAAAGTGAATATCACCTCCTGAAGGGTTTTCCCAAGTAGCCACACATATTCAGGGGAATATAAATGTGTTAGTCATTTGTCAACCTTTTTGAAGTGACATAAAAAGTCCCCTTTATTATCAAGGTCTTGAAATAGCTCTCTTATATTGCATAATTAAAAAGAAATGCCAGGTGGCAGATTGAGGTCCATTTCTAAGTAGTAAAATTATACAATGTTTAACATTAATTTACTTATTGTAATTGTAATTGTAATTATTATAATTTTTTTTTTTTACCAGAGTTAACATCTCCTGTTCATGCAGCAGCAGCAGTCTGCTCCCAAAGTCCTCCGTTCTCTGCTCCAGCACGAGCGAGAAATGCTCAATGCACTTGATAGACAGCTTCTCTTGCAGCGTCATGATGACATCCTATATCACACAATGACAAAAGCACATAGACAACTCAGCACACACAAGATCAGATATTATACACAGTGGATTTTATTACATTTTGGGAAGTGGGAAAATTACAGGTTTAGACTGCAAACAAGAAAATTACCTTGATGGATGTGCTGTTGTCAAAGCGAAATGATTTGGTCTGTCCATTCTCAAGGTACACCTTTAAGACATTTGGCATGAAGAGTAGAGAGTTGTCCTTCACAGTGTCCTGCAAAAAAGCCAAGATCTGTCTGATGTGCTTTTTTGATCCTAAGCATGGTATACATTCACATGGAAAATACCAAGAAGGAAATACAGTAGTCGAAAAGTACAAGCGTGGTGTGTGTTTCACACTCGCACATGGGTGGGTAAGTGTTAAATTATGTTTACCGTTACGTCACTTTTCCATTAATTCTTATGGGGAAAATTTGTTCGAACGTACGAGCAAATGGACCTACGAGCAATTTTTACGAACGAATTATGCTCGTCCAACGGGGTTTTAATGTATTTTAAGAACATGAAAAGCTACCAAGTTTCTACAGCAGAACTTGGTACTGTACAGTTATATTATATTGTTAAAAGAATGTGGACACCCAAAAGTCACACCCATTTGTGCTTGAGGAACATCCTATTTTAAAAACATGAGCATTGATATGGAGTTGGTCCTCTATTTAGTGCCATAATGCCTTTAGCAGTGGTGGACAAAATACACAAACTATGTACTTGAGTTGTAGAGATACAGTAAGTAAAATATGACTCCCGTAAAAGTATAAGTGCTTCATTTAAACTTTCACTTGAGTAAAAGCGCAAAAGTATTTGCCTTCGAATGTACTTAAGTATCCAAAGTACTACGATTTATTACGGCTATAATGTTCCTATTATTATTTTTGTCACAAGAATTTTTGCTTAATCAACTCAGTTTATGTGAAAAGACTGTAATGTTACTCTTCGTACACCAATCTTTTAATAGAATAGAAATATATATTACATGCTGTTGGTAATTTTCCTGACTTGTTGGAAATTTGAATATGATAAAGGACAGTATAAATGCATCGTTGAACTGAACAGATTATAAATCAAGATCTGCCTGTCATAAACATGTCTTTATGTACAATCACATAGTATAAGCGTTGTGAGCTTTAAACTATCTTTAAAGCAAAAATACTCATATTTTCACAATTTTCTAATTTTTTATGCATGTTTGATCTACAATACACAAGACTGTACACTTTGATTAGTCCACACTTAGCCGATACAGCTGCAGAACTTACCGGAAGCTGCCCGTTAATGATGACCTCCTCAGCAAATCGTACTTTCACCGGGTTTGATTTCAATTTGGCTTTTTTGGCCGCACTGATAAAGGCTGATTTGGGAGACTGAAAGGAAAAATACAGAATTCAAGTTTTCACAGCCACACCTCTTTATAACAGTGTCTGATTTGAAGCATTCTTTTGTAAATCTTCATTTGACATTAAATTCTGGGGTCTAATTGTGCAGAAGGTGGTTGGTTTTCAACAACAGCAGCTCAAACAGTAGTTCAGTTACATGCAAAACCATACAAATATTTTATTCATATAAAAAACGTTTATATGAATGCAATAATTGATATATTATTGGAAGAATAGCAACAGCTCATTCAGTATATTCCACAAGCACTAATTAAGAGTGCTTCAGTTTAACATTGCAAAACAAAAGTTTGCTTTACGGACATGTTTACATAACATTTATAGAAGAAATCTTCAGTGTCAGCGCTTTGAAAGAGTCACTTTGGAAGAGCCTTTAGGATAAAGGTTTTTTCTTAGCATTTTTGGATTCTTTAAGAGAAAAGCAAAATGGAAACGGATGGAAGTGTTTATGGCTGAAAAAATGTAAGTGACAATAGCAACTAATTTCCGCAACATTAAATGAAACAAACTTATTGGCCAAATTGGGTATTATTGGTAATTAAGGTGAATAAAACACTATAATAGCAAAAAACTGGCAACAGCATCTCAGAGTTCTTTAGAATTCATTCATATCTTATGCATCAATTCAACCTAACACACTAGCCCAAACACTGAAGTGGGTGTGCTCTCAGTAAATTTCCCTTTTCAGTTCAATTTGAATTATTTGCATAGCATTTTTTAAACGAGACAAAAGCAGCCAATTTATTACTTACAAAATCATTGTTAAAGCTAATGCAACCATATACAGTGGCTGAGTAGCTGGGATGAACTCGACAGCGGCTTTCTGGGATTTGAAAGCCTTCAGGTCACTTGCACAGAAGCGCTGAGCTAAACACTGACAATGCTGACAGTATGTTGTGTTCCTTCGATCTCTTATGATAACTGGAGACCTGCCCTTGGTGTCAGTTTGCTGACAGAGTAACAACAGGATAATTAATTGGCTTTGTTTTGCAGTGGGACAGAAAAGCCAAGCCGTCACCCTTCTAAAAAGAAAAGGCATAATTATGTGGGGTCGAATGCCAAAATGATACTCATTAAGGCTCTTGAATTGAATAACAATGCATACAGTTGCAATTTTATAGATTTTTTTTTTAACAAGAATTTTAAATGGACCACAAAGCCAGTATTTCCAGAGTGATGCCAGACTTTCTTCAAGGTTATATCCAAGTTATATCCAATACTAAACTTGTTGGTGAGGCAAATAGAGACATAGTGCCTATTCTGCACATAAATACACATTATAGAAATAGAGAAAGCATAATTTAAAGATCTCCACTGTTTATTTGTCCCAGGCATTCTTAACTAAACATTACATTTTTATGACCACACAAATCTAATTTCTATCCTTCTTCATAATAATTATAATTATGCAGTAAATATTATGATTTTATAAAAGGAACAATGGCTGATCCCCTTGCAGAAACTTGACACTAATTGATGTGTTAAATTCATTCTAAAGTTTTCTTTTTTTAGATAATAGAAATTAGTTAACTCACTGGGTACGGCTGAACAACAGTCAAGAGGATGGATTCCTTACAGCTCCTGTGAAGAGAAACCACAAAAACAAATAACTTACACACACACACATTTAAACATATTCTTAGGGAAAGATCTTAAGAAGAAATGAGAGATTATTACATGAAATAAAAAGAACACACTCGCCTGGCTTCCTAGACTACTACTACAGATACACACGCAAGCCCATAACAATCACTCCAGGCAATCTCTAGAGAGCATCATATAGGAATAAATTCGAATCCTTTGAATGTTGCACTCCAAACTCCTGCTGCTTACACGCTTTAATTTCTGCCTAAGATGGTTTTTAATTTGCATAAATGTCACTAACCTCTTCTTTTTCTCTCAGCACTATTTCATCCATTTTCATCCGGTTGGCATTTTACTCATTATTTTTGTTTTATGACTAGTAATTATGAGCCAAGACCACAGAGACACAAGTGTGAGAAAAAAAACATGTTATTGCCTTTGATTTTATTACTTTTGGCTGCCAGAAGCGAGGGTACTGTTTTTACCAGCCCTTTATGCATGCAGAGCATGTGATAAGTGGATGGATGGATGAATGGATGGTTGGATGGATATATGGATATATAAATGGATGAATGGATGGTTGGATTGATGGATATATAGATAAATAAATGGATGAATGGATGGATAAACTGATGGTGGATAAATTAATGGTTGGGTGAACAGGATGCACGGAATGATGAACTGATCAATGGATCAATTGATTGCAGATCGATGGATTCATGAATGGTTTGACAAATGATAGATAAAAAATAGATAGGCCTGTGTATCAGTTATTTAATGTATACATGACTGGATGAATGGATGGAAAATATGACTTGTGTGCCTGATTATTAGATGGATGAATGATTGGTTGTTGACTGAATGGCCGACTGAAGGGCTGGATGACTGGCTTGATAGATGGATGGATGGATGGATGGATGTACAGATAGATGTACAGATGGATAAATCGATGGATGGATTAAGTAACTGAGAAATGGAAGATATTCTAAATTCTAAATAACAGCTAAAATAAACAGATATTATGACTTGACTTGACTTGACTTGACTTGAGATATTATGGCAAAGCAGACATACTGAAAGAAAATCATACAATATATTTTTTTAATTGAAATTGAAATTTTAAATTTTCATTAAAATCACTTAAATTATGTAAAGACTTGGCTCTGATGGATGGATGGGTTAGTGGATAGATGTAGGAAAAATTGAAGGAATAAAATGGTTGGCTTGATGGCTAAAAATATAGACAGAGGTGTAAATGGCTAGCTGGATGAATGGATGGATGGATGGATGGATGGATGGATGGATGGATGGATGGATAGATTAATGGATGGATAGATTAATAAACTAATAGCTAGAAGGATAAATGGACAGATGGATAAATAAACAAATGCATATAGGGATGGCTGCCTAAATTGATGAATGGATAAGTGTATAAAACAATAGGTGAATGGATAAATGTAATAATGGCCTGATAATGAATTGATGGATGAATAGATGAACTAATGGGTAGATGGGTGGATCATGTATGGATGGATGGATTGGATAAGTGGATAAACAGAGATGGAAGTTAAAAGCACCTGACAAGGTCAATGACTCGTTCTCTTGGTACTGCGGCAACTTCTTCCTCATGTATCATTATTATCTCATCTCCTGGAATCAGCTTTCCTTCTGATGGGCCTCCTATTAATAAGAACACAAACACACACACACACACACACACACACACACACACACACACACACACACACACCATGTATCCTTTTGTGATGAAGAGATGTATATAGTCAATCTACACTGTTCATTCAGTGTCTGCATACAAGGTTGTGAACATTTGTAACTTGATATAACACCTGCTGAAGATTTTTAGACTGATCTTTGTACAAATACCTTAGAGCTAGTGACTTTTAACTTTCTCTTCTCAGATTTAAAGCACCCTCTGGCATACTTCCTTCGGCTGACATTACACACAAACTAGTTTTTGTTTGAAATGACCACAATGATTTTATATGCTCCATTTATTTCTCTTGAGATGTGCTCTCGATAGTGTGCTCATTAGCAAAAGTGCTGCACAAAGTCTTATGAGTTTTTGTTGTCTCTGGTCATTCGGAAATGGTTTGCTATGGGTTCACTGATCAGGTCAATGCAAGCCTATTTATCACTTTGCAATTTCAAGTTTAATGTGTACTGATTTCAAAATGCCATTAAAATCTTTTCTCAGGGCCAGCAATACACTACAGACTATGAGTATCGGGATACATTTTAATAAGAAAATCTCAAATAGTTACACCGTTAAAGTTCTAGATTTCAATGTAAATGAAAAATTTGGATTAATACATCAATATTAAACAATTAAATATTATAAAAAAAATATTAACAAGTATAATCACTAAATGCAAATATAAAAAATTATCAATAATAAGTCAGCAACAAATTGCTTATAACTGAAAAAGGAAAGAAACTGGTGAATGAAATTGAGTTTATGTTGTTCGAAATGATGTATAAATAATCACTCTGATGCTTGAATCATTGTCATTAACATTAACATCATAATCATCATCTTCATAATCATCAATATCACCATCATCAACATGTCACCATCAGCACTGTCAACATCGTCCTATTCATTGCCATAATTAACATTATTATCTTTGTTGTCATCACCATTGCTATTGTCATAATCATCATCATCATCATCATCATCATCATCATCATCATCATCATCATCACCATCATCATCATTATCATCACCATCAACATCATCATCATAAGGGTAAGCCTATGATAAGATACTGAAGGAAGTATGTCACATATGACACATTAAAGCATAATAAATCATATTGTATGGTAGCAGATTCAACAGTATCATCAAATATCATATTGTATTTTGCTGAACCCCTAATAGATTAAACCATCCTACAAATGTGCATATACCCCTTTAATATATTCTTCCAGCTTTTAGAACAGGCAGCTTGGTTTTAAAGAGAAAATTGGGTCTTGTGTATATTATTTTGCTGAACCACTCAAGGCTATGATGGATCTTCTGTATTCTGTTAAAAATATTACTTGTTCCGAACAAATAATGGAACACTTTTATAGCTTTTGCAATATTTGCACAAACTAACATCATCAATCAAGAGAATGTGAAATATATTGTTATTCAGCATAACCATGATATTGGCCCTTATAATTATCAGTTATTATAAAACAATCATATTATCTGATACCAATTCACCACTGCTTTGAATGAAACAAAACATTGTACATGTTTACCTGGAGTGACAGAGCGCACCACTACAGGTTTTTCACTACCAGCCACGAAGCCGAAACCCAGCACAGGATCTCTCCTCATCTCGACTCGGCGAGGAGCAGGAGGAACAACCTGCACACCCTCCATACGCATCTCCTCGAGAGATCCGCTCTGAGACACTTGTCTGAAGAACAAGAGACATTGGGATGTACCACTATTATCATTTAGTTTAACAAAACGTACAAACGTTCAAATTCTCGATTTGATCTTAAATGATTTTGAAAGTGAACTGAAACAGAATGTTAGAGAGATCAGACAAATTCAATATACTGTACAGCTCACTACCAAAACACTTTGAATACATGGAATTAATGAATATATTTTATTTACATTTTACATTCTGTAGTGTTATGTGTGAACATGCCAGTTGTTTAAATTCTACAAATAATCTGAATGAATCAAATATATAGGCACCCATGCAGAAAATGTTCAATAAGTAATCTTTAAATATAATACAAATAAGAAATACTGTATAGCTGTATTTAAAATAAATACTAAAAAATATTTATCTGGGAGTTGATAGCTTAAAGAACCACCTTTAACATTAATATCTTGATCAATCATTTTCTGTATGACTTTATCAGTCTCTCCATTGCAGTGGAGGAAATGTTTGGCTCAATCATCTTTACAGTGTTGCTTCAGTTCATTGAGGCTTCATTGAGGCAACTGTTTATTATCTGTTAACGTCCTGCCACAGCATTTCATTTATTGAAGTCAGGACAATGACTGGGCCGAATGCGACACCATCATTTTATTCCTTTTCAGCCATTCTGTTGTTCTCTTGCTGGTGTGCTTGTAATCACTGTCCTGTTGCAGAATCCAGCAGCAAAAGGCTAAAAATTAAACTTTTATAATGATGGTCACTCTTGCTAATGATCAATTAATCAACAGCATTTGTTTGGCAACACATGGCTACTACTTAGCCTTTTAATTCCTATGGAAGTAGTACAGGTGTAATTTTCACATATGGCTCATTTAATATCATCTTGTTCATCGGAAATTGTTTTAACCTCATTTTTGTTTAACTTTCCCCCTTTTAATCTTTCTATCTTTTATTTACCTAATATCTAATATTGTAGAGTTCAATGAGGGTGCACATTCTTTTTCACATGAGTGCACCACTTTCTCTATGTAGCTAGCTAGCTAGCTAGCTAGCTAGCTAGCTAGCTAGATAGATAGATAGATAGATAGATAGATAGATAAATGTTTGTGTCTGCACATGATATAAATGGTGTTTTTGTTCCCTGTGCATTGTTACAAAATCAGACATGCGTTTTGGTTGATTGAGATATTACATGCATAATAAATGTATAAAAAATTTGGCTACATTTAAAAATTTTACAAAAATGTGTTAATCTTAAGCACAGAGTAAACAATGGCAGAAGACGGTAGCGTTAACTTTGACTGTGCTGAAATGAACTGGAAGGGAGATTTGGGAATACCAGGGTGCCAGATTGCTGTGCCGTGGAAGCATATGAGCTCATTCTGCTTGGGAAAAAGTCATTTCCAGAAGCATAAGAGCCACCTGCTGCAGGGAATATTCCCTCTATTTCTCTTTTGGCCAGGGGAAGATAATACTACTTTAGTTATTAACTCATTCTCTTGTGTATGGACAGAAAAGCCTTCTACAAATAAGATATTCATTCTTTGCTTATCTCTTTTCGCACCTATCCCCTGTCTATTTCCCGCTTGCCTGTACAATACACATCAGTGCAAATGAGAAAATCTCCAAAGGTTGCAGGGTTGAAAAAACAGATTTAGGAGACATTGTTCAAGTAGAAGAAGGTGCTAGTTGTCTACTTAAATGTGAAGTAAGTCCAATATATGTTTAGCTATACATCATTTGTTTAGTTTTTATAGGATGAAGGCCTTATTCTCTTCAGATTCAGATCAGATTCATCCAATTCAATATTTTCTGTAGAACTTTGAAGCTACATAAATGTTACTTAATTGGGAAAAGAAATCACAAAAAAATATGCATTATTTTTTGTTTTCATTGCTGACTTTAGTAAATTACAAACCAGCACTTAGCAATGTGTATTTTTATTTGTTGTTTGATTTTTTTATTTACTATAAACAGTCAGCCCTCAGTTTTCACAATTTTTAACCTTTTTGAATTTTCTTATATTTTTATATTCAGTCGTTGAACCTAAAAATATTGTGAATTAACAATAGGTTTGTGGTAAAATAATAAATAATACCCAATTAGACAAGCATTATCCTATATATAAACTATTTCGCTGTATTATATACATTTGCATTGAGCATGTACTTCTGTCAATAAATATATATAGTGGTCTTTAAACAGCAAGCAAAAAACACAGGATTTCAAGGTCAAAATTCCAAATTGAATTTTATACAGTTTGCTTAGAATTTATACAGTTTGCTTAGAATTATTTAATTTTTCAGGAGATTGGCTTGTAATAGAGCTCAAGGTATCTCGTTTGAAAATGTGGCTACATAATTTCAGTGCTGCTCCTCATAACATTACTTAACTCAGTGCAGCATAACATTTACCCCAAGGTCGACTTGGGTAAATGCACTACTTTTTTATTCATTCAATACAGTAATGTTGAAATAAGATACTTCACTTCTATTTGTATATTGTGTCAGTTCGGAAATAACCTTTAAGTATTTCATTCCCTAAATATTTATTTCCCAAATACCAGAGATTCACCAAATTAGCACAGCTAGTAATAGTTTGATTGTTGAAAAAATATGAAATTTAATCCTTAGATTTTTAACAGGTAAAAAAGCTGCAAGAAATTTTAATAGGATTCATAACAGGAATAGGTTGTAGTATAAGACTAAATAGGAACACAAACAGAATTTTTTAGGGTGTAAATACTGTAGATAAAGGGCAGTGTCTTTCAAAAGGCAATATTAAATGTACAGAGAGAACATTATGAATTAATTCAATCACCTCTATAGAAACCACAGAGTCTTGATGCATGCCTAGAAGATGACATTTTAATCTGAGACAACCATTATATCAAAACCCGTAATTTAGGTGGCACTTTGATCCTAAAAATAAGAACAAGAATAAACTACAAGGAGAACAAGAATAAAATAATTCCTACATGGATCACTTAAGTAAGCTTTAACAAGAGCAGATGTTTGTTCTTTCGAGAAGAGCACACATAAACCAAAACACATCAATACTTCTCAATGATCATAATAAAAAGATGTACATTGTACTAATATATATGATGATTGCATTACTTTAACATTAAATGTACTAAAATTCATCTTTCCACAAAACTGTTGTACTCATACAATATTTTCATCCTGCTATCGGTACATTAATGACCCTGCTTCTTATTCATTGTGGAAATTAACTAGCATGCTAACTCATAGGCTAGTAAAAACACAAAGCTACATTTAGAAATCGCAATGACCACTTATGAATGTCTTTAGCACACGAACCATTCCATGTTCATAATAATAAATATGATCGATGGGCTATTTCACTCTTTTGAACATTAGCATATTATTCTGCTTGCTTAAAACATATCCTGCTTTAACCTGCATTGCAATTATTTGAAAAGGAAAAACCTCTAATCCACTTCATCATTCCATAGTTTCTGTCCATTATTTCTTTGGACTAAAAGTCCTAAATTGAAGGCAGTGGTCTACAAGCAAAAACTCTCACAATTTCTACACAGAATTTTTAAAAGAATTTCTAAGAATCAGCAAAACATTGAGTAATACCAGTGAAACAGCTGCATAGCCATCGTATATTGGACGTATATTGTTGAAATATTATACAACCCCAATAGGAAGTCATTTTCAGGTTTTGGTACAAATGATAATTGTTTGTGAAATAGCATCGGGGACAAAACCGCAGTGTAAATATTGGAGGATTGTGTGTATAATGGGGTCTAAATGAATAAATCAGGAAGGAGAATATAGATTGTGGGATTATGTTGCTATTAGTAAGGAGCTATATTACACTCCAGAGTGTGTATAGGGGTGTGTGTAATCTAGAAACATCTGTCAACTGTCATACTATATTTTTACTATTTAAAAAAAAAAACATTTCTATTATTCAACCTCAAAATACAAAAAGGTTTTATACCAAATTTCTATCTATCTATCTATCTATCTATCTATCTATCTATCTATCTATCTATCTATCTATCTATCTATCTATCTATCTATCTATCTATCTATAGATATAGATATATAATAATATATAAAAGGAATATATAATAATTACTGAGTATAGGTTTGTTTTTTTACAAATACATCAACAAAGATAAATTTTTGTTTTTAAAAATTTCAGGCTTTTGCAATGAATAGATAATTATTGTGCTAAAGCAAGCAAGAAATTTAAGTGAACAACATATAGAAGCATTTAAAGGAAAAACATAAACAGAACACTACCAACAACAATAACAATAGTCTATGAGCTTAAAACAAAGAGCAAAGAATGTAGTGCATGTTTAAAGCTATATACATGTGGTAGTCATCTTTGAATGTTAATCTGATGCAGTGTTGACATGACATGATGCAGTAGCTGATGGAACGTCTAGTCTCTAAACATAATTCTGACCATTTTATAATGGGCATGTGACTGTGCTCAAATTTCACCTCATTTAAGCTTATGCTCAGATATAGTTATTATATATCTGTGATCAGCAAAGAAATTCTGATTAACCCTAGCTGTTATTGTTGGAGTTTCTTGATAGCTTACAAAAGCATGTACATAATCTCTTTGTTGAAATGTATCAAACAGAAGAGGAGTAAAACAAAAATACAAAACATTAGATCAACCATGAAACACTGTACAGGTCATTAGCAACATATAAAAAATGGGGCACCACAGTGAAATAACGACATACAAAACACCCCTACAAAGTAGATTAAATAACAATAGACATATCAAGAAAGCTTTAGAAAAACCCACATGATCAACTACAGGAATATCAACATCCTCTCATATTCTTTACATGTGTGGGCTAATGAGAAATGTGGCTTTTCTCACAATTTTTTCCCCAAGCCAAGCCATTTGGCAAAGTGGGTTATGGCTGATGAGACAAAGGTAGAAAATCTTTGGACTTATTTTGTCCATAAAAACTTGCTTTGTCTCCTAATAACAACATATCCGTGGTGAAACATGGTGGTGGCAGCATCATGCTATGAGGCTGCCTCTTTTTTTTCAGCACTGACAGGGGCTTTATTTAAGAAAAATCTATAAAGTATCTTGATTTATAAATATATATAATGGTACAAAACATGAAGGTGTCTTCTTGTTAAAGGTAAAGATAAATGGCAGTTGTCTAAAATTACAAAATAGACAATTAAATTTAATAAAAAATGCCATGGTTAATAAATGTAAGCCTATATAGTCTAGTCTACCAGTGAAGGTTCAAAACTGCTACTATAAGCAAGCAAAACTAGCAGACTTACTCAAAACATTAGACAAATCTAAGGTTAGACAGAGACTCACAAAAAACAAGGAATCAGAAAACAGTATGATGTAGAGAGGTACCAGAAATTGATCAAAAATCAAAATGTTAAATTTAGTGAATAAAGTCAGACTGGGATACTCTGAGCATCACTTCACTGTATGTTCAGATTATATACTGTATATATACAGGTTGTCCTCTACTTACAATGGAGATACGTTACGACAACCCCATTGTAAGTCAAAAATATCGTAAGTGCAAGATGGTCTATGACTGTGACAGCCTTTCCTGCTTCATGCTGATTTATTTTCTGCTTTAAACTGATGGCTTTCCTCTTGCTTTTTTTCACTACCAGCAGGAGACATACTTGGGCGCTTTAAAGAAATGCTTTTATCACTAAAATTGCAGTTTGAAACCGTTTGAAACAGAAAAAAATACACACTAACACTGAAACTTTACTCCGTCGACCGCTAGCGAGAGTGGGGCATCTCACAGAGCAAGAGATACGCTCATCCCAGCTGCGCATCCAACGTATCGTAGATTGTATAAAATTTTGTATATTTTTTCAATTTTGTGGTATCTAAATCGTCATCATAAGATCGAAAAATCGTAAGTCGAACCATCGTAACTTGGGGACCATCTGTATATTTGTACTGTATAAGGGCTGTAAAAATAAACATAAACGCAAATTCATTTTAACGGCACTAATTTTATTAACGTTTTACCATTTTTATAAAAATATAAATAAATATAAAAGGCAAAATTAAATCTATCAACACACATTTATACACGACGTCTTTCCTTTTACTCGAATAAAAAAAAATAAAATAAAAAACCTCCACATAAAAATGATTTTTAATCCCTAAACATTTGTTTAACTGATGCGGCAAGTCTCAAATCAAGCACCAAAGCTCGCCATGATGCACACATCCGGCAATTAAAACCATCTGTGTGGAAACACAGGAAAAAGTTCAGTTTAGTGTCCTGATGCTTTATGTAATTTAAAACATTATAATTACTTTAAAACATTTAAAAGAGTATTTTTACACAAGCTAGACTGTTTGAGCAACTGGCTCAGTGCAAAGTAAGAGAAGTAATAGGAACCTGTGGTTTTTCTATGTTCTTTTTTCTGTGTTTAATAGATATGTTTTTTATGCTCTATTTTAGAGTGGTTTTAGTAATAATAAACATAAATTTACATAAAGCATCCATATTTGTCCATACCCATATATATATATATATATATATATATATATATATATATATATATATATATATATATATATATATATATATATATATGACTAATAACGTGTGGAAAAGATGCATTTTCTGTCACAGTGGAGTCTATTTGACTCGAGCATACAACAAGGACAGGTTGTGGTAATGACTATTAGGTAACAAATCGATGCCAGAGTGTAAGCAGAGGACAAAGACAGGGTGAGTGAAAGACAAGGCAAGAAAAATAAAGGAGAGTGTTTCTTTCAGTGAAGAAATATTTTTAGAGACACTGTCATAATTCTGTGAGAAGAAAGATCAGGCACAACTCCACTCTACATTATACAGTGTGATGTGGATGTGGTGGTGCAGTGGAGTGTATACATTGCTGACAGAAGAGCAGACTTGAATTCAAGTGAATTAAAATTGCAAATCAGTAAAAAAACGCGAACAAAGTGAACATCGTAACCCGTGTAACATTTTAAAAATGAATGACATTAAAGTGCCATTGGTTATGAATAGTGGATGGTGGTAAAACTACTCAAGTTCAAATATGGTTTAATGTGTTAATCCTAAAATTGCCTCAGAGCAGTGTAGCTTTCCAACGCAGTGATAAACTGTTGGTTCAGACGACTTCCTGTACCGCTCCTTTCTGCAGCCAAGCTGAATGAATCTTCTGAGAGAGGAGCTCTGTGTTTTTCATCAATAGGTCATAGAGGGGATGCTGTTTATTTTCCAGAATGGCTGTGAGTTTACTAAGTGTCCTTTTTTTCACCACCACCTCAAAACCATACTGAGCAGCCCAAGATAGAGCCAGCCCTCTTGATCCGTTTGGTTAAGTTTTTTTTTTTTTTCCTAACAGTACTACAGACTGTTAGAGGATCTCTAAAATCTTACTGCAAAAATTAAAGGACCTGAGCTTCATCAGGAAGTTGAGTCCGCTCGTTTCTTTTATGTACCCAGATTCTGAGCTGACCTTCCAGTCCATCTTTTTGTCCAAATGTACACAAAGGTATCAATAGGCATTAATCAACTCAACATCTTGGCCCACTTTTTTTCTAGATCTTCAAATCATATCTCGGCACATAATCTATACTTTTAATTGAATTTGTCCACAGATACATGTAACTGTGCAGTCTTTAAACTTCAGCAGACTGCAGTGTGATCTGAATTCCAAGGCAAGCATTTTATTAAATACCCATTTGTTTGATATCTACCAAATTACAAACCATGAAATCCACTACATATAGGTTAACTCTATTTATCAAGATGGAACAGAGATGGCAACGAGCAAATGAGTGAAATGTTCCGTAAAATGCAGTGTACTCTCCATCTGTTACTGCCTTTGTGAACACACACAGTTAAAATGCTGATTGCATCATCAGTTTCGAATACAGATGCAAAATACTAAATAAAGAATAAATCCACTGATTTTCTCTTTTTCGGTTCAAATAAACCTTGTTTTTAAATGAAGTTGTTTTCAATGTTTCAACTGATGAGTTTTTCAGAATGCTCATAATGAAGCATTTGTGTGCCAGATGTTTGTGGAAAGCTTTTCTTTATGTCAGCTTCGTTGACATTATTTAATTAAATAAGCAATTTCTAAAGCATAATGCATGCATTTGAATATTCTGTATGCAAAACCTAATCTTAATGAGGTCCTCAATAAATGCCATGAATTTCTTCATAAAAGCAGTACTTCAGTAAGTGATTGCAGGAAATTCATTTTAGTACCTTCCCCCAGAATTTATAACATATGACTGCTATATATTAAACTTCTTATTATTTCACCATATAACCATTAAACAACTGAGATTTAATGGAACAGTGATTAACCAAGATTAATAGAATGCCTATTGCTATTATAAAAAAAACCCAAAGTTTATAATGAGGGATTAAACAGATAAAAACATTCTGATAAAAACATTCTGTAGTTACCAAGACCTTCTCTTATTCATCGCAGCCCAAGAAATCCAGCTACAGTGTTTAATCGAGACACAATCTAACATTAAATTAGAATAAACCTGAGTTAGGTATATAATACAGTAACTAAAAAATAAATAAGATAGTTTGCAAAATAAAATAAAAAAAAGATCTCTGTACAAATACAGCAGTTTTTGGAAGCCCAGAGTTTGCGTGAGACCTTTTTACAATTTGGTGTATAAAGCAATAGTGTCTGAAGCCTTGAAAACTTACTTGATGAAACAGTCCCTGGTGTCACGTGCAGAGGTCATGTCCCATTCATATGATGCAGCTCCCTGCATTCCAGCCCAGCTGCCAGAGGGCGGAGGCCAGACGGTGGATTTATTCTTATGGCTGAAGCGAAGCAGAAAATAAAGTGATTATTAAAAAAAAAAAAAAAAAAGGACCTTGCCATATTCAATGATTAAAATAATGACTAAAGTGTAACATAGATTTAAATTGAATGATGTCATTAGCACTTTCACATTTCGAATTTTGCACTTCGTGTATGACATACTATCTGACTTATCTCCCAATTACACATCTGGCACTGTGATCTATTTCAACAAACTGCCATGAACAGGAAATTGGAAAGCCTGCGATGGCCTTGACTGTTAATTAACATAATGATGTAATTGAGATATTGCGGCACTGATGTGCTACCTTCTCTATAGTTCCTACTGAGGCATGAAATTGGCTGTTTGTTGGTCAGAGAAGAACTCAATTCTTACAATCAATGCGAGTAAATATTAATTGTGCTTGCTAAATAAAACATGTCCTTATTGCAAAATCCTTGATGACATTCATGCAAATTAGAAGCAGTGAATAAACAAACCTGTATAAACACTTATGGTAATGGGTGTTTATTTTAGTTATTTAATTACTTATTTATTTTCAAATCTCACCTGACCAGCATATGTATTTATTTATTTTCATTAACATTTATTTACTTTTAATATGTTATATTGATATATTAATAATATAAAATTGTATTTTTAAGAAAAAAATTATAAATAAATAAAAGAAAAGCACAGACAATTTTGCTAATTGGCTCTTTGACTGTGTCATTGCTGGGATACTAATAATAAAAATCAACCCACATACTACAATTTTCTTCATAGAACAATACATTGTTCAGGTTTTTATTTTGTATTATTCCTGATTAATGTCTGTAGCCTTGATAGGTATTATATAGTGCTTTAAATGAATGGTATAAATCTAGATTGAATACCACTTTAGTTTGATGGTTGACATATGGGCTTCATAAATAATTACTGTAGTATTGAATGGTGCTTCAAAAATGGAGCACCAGCACTTTGGTTGAAGAGGTCTCAATTCCAGTCTCTTATGAGAACTAGATATGAGATGTAAAAAAAAAAAAAATTCATCATCTTTCATTGCAGTTTCACTAATTGCGGTTTCACTCGCTCAATTTTTTATTCATTCATTATATATTTTTTATTTCTATTTGGGTCACCTGCTAATTCCCACCCTTCTGCCATCTTTCCCTTGTCACAACAGCTACGAGAAACCTAATGTGTAAAACACACGGTGAGGAAAGCGCTATCTATCCTCTTCCGCATATCTGAACTTACAGGATAAATCTGAAAATTTACTTATCTCAAGGAAAGTACTTTTTACTTGTTACATGTACTTTACAGCACAGTTAAACTCTTTCTTTACATATCCTAGCAATGTTATGAAGCTTGAGTCAGAGCGCAGGATCAGCCATGTTACAGCATCTCTAAAGCACAGAGGGTTAAGGGCTTGCTCGAGGGCCCCAAGCGTGACATTTTGGCAATACCGGGACTTAAACCCCTGATCTTTCGATCAGAAACCCAAAGCCTTAACCACTGTGCTACACCAGGAAGTGTCATTGAGAGAAAGAGTATGTAATTTGTCTCACCAATTATCATCTCCTGATGATAATGTTTCTCTTTTTTATGTTTTCCCACGTTTTGAACTCCGCGGCTTAAACAACGAAGCGGCTAATTTATAAATTTTTCCTATATAATTTATGAATTTTTCCTGGGTTTTTCCCGGTTTCACAAACTTCAAGCCAAAAAACTGAACCCCATAACATTAGACCAATGAAATTTCCGAACGGAAACGAAAAAACGCTGAGCTGCACGGCTTCGGGAGAAAAAACTTCCATCGGGTGATTTTTAAACGCACAACGATGCCAAAAGATAAACTCCAGAGAGAAATAGTTGTGAAAGGAAGGAGGAAGACAGTGAACAATGACTTTCTTGGTCGGCTACTGTTTAGATACAAGCCGTTGTAACGCTTTGAGTCTGGGTGAAGGGAGAGCTCGCTTCTGGCATGCTATTCCCAAAATACCGCTATGCTCCTAAAGGAAGCGCAACATATTTCACCCGTTACACCGTGTGTAACGTGTCTTTCGTTAAAGCCTGTGTAAAGTACATTAGTGTAGACACGGCTTATAGACAGGTGCGGCTTATTTATGTTCAAAATAAAAATATTTGTAAAATTCAGTTGCGGCTTATATATGGGTGCGCTTTATAGTCCGGAAATTACGGTACATTACTTATGACCAGGTGTCTGCAAACTGTTTGTAATATAGTGTGTCAAGGAACTTCTTATTCAATGAGGTCAAGATCATCAAAAGCATGCCTTTTTAAGGCACATCCTGTTCAGATTTTCCAGGTAAGTCGATGTGTACGAAAGATGTACCAAGAAAATTTTACAAATGCGCAGGCTATTCTTTAGTGAAGCTCCAAATGTTCTAAACACAATCACACTAAATCTTTTCACAGGATTACTTTGACAAGAACATATTAATATTAAAGCGAATGAGCTTTATGACACATTCCTCTAAACCAAGCTGTCGTAACTGATCGCTCACAAATCGCTCATTATAGATGAGTATCTTCTAATTTCAAAAGTCTCCTGTCCTTCTGAATTCATCTTGACATCCTTTGGTGGCTAGCATGGGCTGTGTGGATTGAAAAGTCAAGTTATTAAGGCGATCTTTGGTGACAGATTTGACACACTGGGCCCTCTGGCTTTATCTTCTAATCCTTCTCATCAGGGAGAAAACAAATCCACACAATTTGTGGCAATAAGAGGATTTAGAGAATGGTGTGTGTAGAGGAAAGGAAGGGAAGGGGAACAAATAAAGTATCAGTGCTCTGCTGGGGATCTGATGACACTCAAAGTGGGGGGCTGGGAAGGATGAGGGTTTGTGCTTCAGCAATCCAGTGAAGTAAGCCAGTTGTTCAGGGGGTTTCGTAATTTATTTGCTTATTTGCAGTGGGTGTTGGAGCAAAAACTAAAAAGGCGGTGCATTGTTTAGCACTTTTAACAAATTGCATTGTCACAAAGCAGCTTGCCAGAAATCAGCATGTAGATTTAGATCCCTGGAGAGCAAGAAAAAAATGAAAGAAAATGAAAGGAAGAAGAAACCTTAAGGAACCAGACTTCTTCTGCTCGATCCACTAGTTGTAGAAAAGGAGTCAAGGAATAATCCGTATTAACACATCATGAAATATGTCCGGGAATAAATGCAGAATACGTCTCTATGAGTACTGCAAATGTTCTGAAGCTGAGTCTTGAGCATAATGTGTTTTTGGTGCAGGCCTACTCGATATATTCAATAAAACATTCAAATATATGGATCTTTTTGGTGGTGTTTTGTATGTGTCTAAAATGTCATTATTAACAAATAGATATCAAATCTAGGGTTAGGGTTAAACTAAAAGTACATTATTATACTTATTTTTTATCATATTTACTTTATTATTAGTGCTATTATAATTTCTTATGTACCACCGTATTTTTGGACTATAAGCCGCTACTTTTTCCCACGTTTTGAACCCGCAGCTTAACAACGAAGCAGCTTATTTATGAATTTTTCCTGGGTTTTCCGGTTTCACAAACTTCAAGCCAAAAACTGAACCCCATAACATTAGACCAATGAAATTTCCGAACGGAAACGAAAAAACGCTGAGCTGCACGGCTTCGGGAGAAAAAACTTCCATCGGGTGATTTTTAAACGCACGACGATGCCAAAAGATAAACTCCAGAGAGAAATAGTTGTGAAAGGAAGGAGGAAGACAGTGAACAATGACTTTCTTGGTCGGCTACTGTTTAGATACAAGCCGTTGTAACGCTTTGAGTCTGGGTGAAGGGAGAGCTCGCTTCTGGCATGCTATTCCCAAAATACCGCTATGCTCCTAAAGGAAGCGCAACATATTTCACCCGTTACACCGTGTGTAACGTGTCTTTCGTTAAAGCCTGTGTAAAGTACATTAGTGTAGACACGGCTTATAGACAGGTGTGCCTTATTTATGTTCAAAATAAAAATATTTGTAAAATTCAGTGCAGCTTATATATGGGTGCGCTTTATAGTCCGGAAATTACGGTACATTACTTATGACCAGGTGTCCGCAAACTGTTTGTAATATAGTGTGTCAAGGAACTTCTTATTCAATGAGGTCAAGATCATCAAAAGCATGCCTTTTTCAAGGCACATCCTGTTCAGATTTTCCAGGTAAGTCGATGTGTACGAAAGATGTACCAAGAAAATTTTACAAATGCGCAGGCTATTCTTTAGTGAAGCTCCAAATGTTCTAAACACAATCACACTAAATCTTTTCACAGGATTACTTTGACAAGAACATATTAATATTAAAGCGAATGAGCTTTATGACACATTCCTCTAAACCAAGCTGTCGTAACTGATCGCTCACAAATCGCTCATTATAGATGAGTATCTTCTAATTTCAAAAGTCTCCTGTCCTTCTGAATTCATCTTGACATCCTTTGGTGGCTAGCATGGGCTGTGTGGATTGAAAAGTCAAGTTATTAAGGCGATCTTTGGTGACAGATTTGACACACTGGGCCCTCTGGCTTTATCTTCTAATCCTTCTCATCAGGGAAAACAAATCCACACAATTTGTGGCAATAAGAGGATTTAGAGAATGGTGTGTGTAGAGGAAAGGAAGGGAAGGGGAACAAATAAAGTATCAGTGCTCTGCTGGGGATCTGATGACACTCAAAGTGGGGGGCTGGGAAGGATGAGGGTTTGTGCTTCAGCAATCCAGTGAAGTAAGCCAGTTGTTCAGGGGGTTTCGTAATTTATTTGCTTATTTGCAGTGGGTGTTGGAGCAAAAACTAAAAAGGCGGTGCATTGTTTAGCACTTTTAACAAATTGCATTGTCACAAAGCAGCTTGCCAGAAATCAGCATGTAGATTTAGATCCCTGGAGAGCAAGAAAAAAATGAAAGAAAATGAAAGGAAGAAGAAACCTTAAGGAACCAGACTTCTTCTGCTCGATCCACTAGTTGTAGAAAAGGAGTCAAGGAATAATCCGTATTAACACATCATGAAATATGTCCGGGAATAAATGCAGAATACGTCTCTATGAGTACTGCAAATGTTCTGAAGCTGAGTCTTGAGCATAATGTGTTTTTGGTGCAGGCCTACTCGATATATTCAATAAAACATTCAAATATATGGATCTTTTTGGTGGTGTTTTGTATGTGTCTAAAATGTCATTATTAACAAATAGATATCAAATCTAGGGTTAGGGTTAAACTAAAAGTACATTATTATACTTATTTTTTTTATCATATTTACTTTATTATTAGTGCTATTATAATTTCTTATGTACCACCGTATTTTTTGGACTATAAGCCGCTACTTTTTTCCCACGTTTTGAACCCCGCAGCTTAACAACGAAGCAGCTTATTTATGAATTTTTCCTGGGTTTTTCCCGGTTTCACAAACTTCAAGCCAAAAAACTGAGCCCCATAACATTAGACCAATGAAATTTCCGAACGGAAACGAAAAAACGCACCTCACCTGTGTTCTGAGCTGCACGGCATCGAGAGAAAAAACGTTTTTTTTAAACGCACGACGATGCCAAAAGATAAACTCAGAGAGAAATAGTTGTGAAAGGAAGGAGGAAGACAGTGAACAATGACTTTTGGTAGGCTACTGTTTAGATACAAGCTGTTGTAACGCATTGAGTCTGGGTGAAGGAGAGCTCGCTAACTCCAGTTACAACAGAAATCATATAAGCACAGACAGGTTTCCAAAACTCGTGATTTTTTTTTTCTTGGCAACAGCGTTACTGGTTAGTCAAAGAAACTTAGAAATCAGCATCAGAAAATAATAAGGACATATTCCTCGGTCTTGCACACACGCAGTAATACTGGAAAAATGCAGTGCCAGGCTATTCCCAAAATACCGCTATGCTCCTAAAGGAAGCGCAAGTGGTATTTTCAGTGTAGACACCTGCGGTTTATAGACAGGTGTGCCTTATTTATGTTCAAAATAAAAATATTTGTAAAATTCAGTGCAGCTTATATATGGGTGCGCTTTATAGTCCGGAAATTACGGTACATTACTTATGACCAGGTGTCTGCAAACTGTTTGTAATATAGTGTGTCAAGGAACTTCTTATTCAATGAGGTCAAGATCATCAAAAGCATGCCTTTTTAAGGCACATCCTGTTCAGATTTTCCAGGTAAGTCGATGTGTACGAAAGATGTACCAAGAAAATTTTACAAATGCGCAGGCTATTCTTTAGTGAAGCTCCAAATGTTCTAAACACAATCACACTAAATCTTTTCACAGGATTACTTTGACAAGAACATATTAATATTAAAGCGAATGAGCTTTATGACACATTCCTCTAAACCAAGCTGTCGTAACTGATCGCTCACAAATCGCTCATTATAGATGAGTATCTTCTAATTTCAAAAGTCTCCTGTCCTTCTGAATTCATCTTGACATCCTTTGGTGGCTAGCATGGGCTGTGTGGATTGAAAAGTCAAGTTATTAAGGCGATCTTTGGTGACAGATTTGACACACTGGGCCCTCTGGCTTTATCTTCTAATCCTTCTCATCAGGAGAAAACAAATCCACACAATTTGTGGCAATAAGAGGATTTAGAGAATGGTGTGTGTAGAGGAAAGGAAGGGAAGGGGAACAAATAAAGTATCAGTGCTCTGCTGGGGATCTGATGACACTCAAAGTGGGGGGCTGGGAAGGATGAGGGTTTGTGCTTCAGCAATCCAGTGAAGTAAGCCAGTTGTTCAGGGGGTTTCGTAATTTATTTGCTTATTTGCAGTGGGTGTTGGAGCAAAAACTAAAAAGGCGGTGCATTGTTTAGCACTTTTAACAAATTGCATTGTCACAAAGCAGCTTGCCAGAAATCAGCATGTAGATTTAGATCCCTGGAGAGCAAGAAAAAAATGAAAGAAAATGAAAGGAAGAAGAAACCTTAAGGAACCAGACTTCTTCTGCTCGATCCACTAGTTGTAGAAAAGGAGTCAAGGAATAATCCGTATTAACACATCATGAAATATGTCCGGGAATAAATGCAGAATACGTCTCTATGAGTACTGCAAATGTTCTGAAGCTGAGTCTTGAGCATAATGTGTTTTTGGTGCAGGCCTACTCGATATATTCAATAAAACATTCAAATATATGGATCTTTTTTGGTGGTGTTTTGTATGTGTCTAAAATGTCATTATTAACAAATAGATATCAAATCTAGGGTTAGGGTTAAACTAAAAGTACATTATTATACTTATTTTTTATCATATTTACTTTATTATTAGTGCTATTATAATTTCTTATGTACCACCGTATTTTTTGGACTATAAGCCGCTACTTTTTTCCCACGTTTTGAACCCCGCAGCTTAACAACGAAGCAGCTTATTTATGAATTTTTCCTGGGTTTTTCCCGGTTTCACAAACTTCAAGCCAAAAAACTGAGCCCCATAACATTAGACCAATGAAATTTCCGAACGGAAACGAAAAAACGCACCTCACCTGTGTTCTGAGCTGCACGGCATCGAGAGAAAAAACGTTTTTTTTAAACGCACGACGATGCCAAAAGATAAACTCCCGAGAGAAATTGTTGTGAAAGGAAGGAGGAAGACAGTGAACAATGACTTTTTTGGTAGGCTACTGTTTAGATACAAGCTGTTGTAACGCATTGAGTCTGGGTGAAGGGAGAGCTCGCTAACTCCAGTTACAACAGAAATCATATAAGCACAGACAGGTTTCCAAAACTCGTGATTTTTTTTTTCTTGGCAACAGCGTTACTGGTTAGTCAAAGAAACTTAGAAATCAGCATCAGAAAATAATAAGGACATATTCCTCGGTCTTGCACACACGCAGTAATACTGGAAAAATGCAGTGCCAGGCTATTCCCAAAATACCGCTATGCTCCTAAAGGAAGCGCAAGTGGTATTTTCAGTGTAGACACCTGCGGTTTATAGACAGGTGTGCCTTATTTATGTTCAAAATAAAAATATTTGTAAAATTCAGTGCAGCTTATATATGGGTGTGCTTTATAGTATATTGCGCACCCATATAGAAATTACGTATATATATATAGAAATTAGGGTATATGAAACAAAGAATCGAGATGCAGGAGCGGATATATGTGAACTTTAAATGTATTAAAATAAAATGCAAACATAGACAATGCAACAAAAATGCAAAATTTTAAACAAACATGAGCATGCACTTAATCATTAAACATCAAGAAAGACATAGTACTGTGGACTGTGAAAATATATACAAGTGAGAATCTGTTTTATTTGATTCTTTTTATCTTCTTATGTTATATCCTATGTTACGATTCTTATATTTTTTGTATACTTTTTTGTTGTTAGTTACCCTAAAAAGCACATTGGGTTCAATTTCATGTATAAAAGTAGGTGCAATGGGGTTAAAATTGGTACTACTACTATTACTACTATACTAGTTACTGCATATACAGATTGTCCAGTTTTCCAAGTTTATTCATTATTTATTTGATTGCTGACAACTAACAAAATAAAAACTCTTTGAACTTTTCATCACAATAGTAGATTTATTAGGTGTGCCCTACATATTTTTCTGCATGAATGAAATTACATTCCTTTCCAACAAAAATAAGGTTCCAAAAAAAGGCAAAGATTTAAAGCACTTCCTTTTTTATTGTATTATTGGCTCCATTACAAGTAGCCACAGACATCAGTTTATTTCTTTCCTCTCATATAAAAGAAACAAAAGGAAGGAAATGGCATTAGTTCAGATGAGTCTCGCTGCATTGTTATGTGTGAAATATATTCACTAGGCACTAAAGATCACAAAAAAGCACACAGTGAACAGGTAAATGATGCCACCATGTCACTTTTTTCACAGAACTACCAGTTCTAGGAGTACAATATATTTAACATTGTATGCCACCGAGTCTGCTTATGCCCTGTTATGACTCAGAAAAGGCATGGCATCATGCTGTGGTAAAAGTTTTATTGATTCAGTGGCTATAAATCAACAAACTGAGTGAGTATTTTTTATAAAAGGTATTTTTTCCCCCAGAAACAAATGAACACAATAGAGATCGCAAGCCAATAGTTTCCATCAGGTGTGATGACTGAAGGTTTTCTTTCAGCGTTTTTAGTTCTAAATGAAGCACTGGTACACGTTTGTATGCTTTCTTTCCTTTCTTTTCTTTTAGCAATGTAACATAGAACTTAAAAGACATGGAAAAACTATAACGTATTGTAAATGCAAATCAAAAATAAATACATGAAAATAAAAGATCGTCATTAGGAGAAATGCAACCTTTTTTTTTAGGACCGTTCTTTTCAGTTGGAGCTCTTACAGACAAAAGATGTTTTAGCAGTCCCATAGCTATTTGGCATTGTTTCATCTGGATATTAAAATATTCATCTGCCAAACGCTGCCATAAAACAGGAAAACATAGTGGGCCTTTTAAGACTTTCTGTAGCAAACACAATTCCATTACACGCTCATAAATAGACCATTTGGTTGTTTGTGCTTTCCATATGGGTGGTTTGCCGATTTTAATTATATATACAAAAAGTTGTGAAATGAAATGTGCTTTTCCACGTTACTGCTGTGTGAATATTCAGAAGAAGCCATTATTTTCTCACATTGCAGCATACATTACAGCATTTGTTTTTTTGTTTTTTTTTACAAAACTTGTTTGGAAGTTTGGGTTAGAGTACAGGGTCAGCCATGATACAGTAAACCCTGGAGCAGAGAAGGTTAAAAGCCCTAAAGTGGAGGCTTGGCAATGCTGGGTCTTGAATCCCCACCCTTCTGATCTGTAACCCAAATCCTTAATCATTGAGCCACCACTGCCCCAACCAACTCTAATACGCATAGCATGACACATCATGCAATTATCCAATCAGACAATCATGTAGCAGCAACACAATACATCAAATCATGCAGCTGCAGGTCCAATGCTTTAGCTAATGCTTTAGCAAACATCACAATGAGGAAAAGGTTTGATCTCTGTGACTCTGAGAAAGGCTGGTTTGTGTATTTCAGAAACTCATGATCACAGGATTTTTACAAACGCAAGTCTTCAGATTTTACACAGTGGTGCCAAATACCAAACTGTTAAAACTGAATTGTTAATAAGGCATTGTAAAGAGTCTAGCCATAAACCAGTAAAATAGCCATGACTGGGAAACAGTTTATCAATCAATCAATCAAATTTTATTTATAAAGCGCATTACAACCACCAAAAGGAGCACAAGGCGCTTTCCAGTAAAGCAAAAAATAGACAATAAAAATAAAAACAAACAAAAAAACAACCAAACAAAAAAGTTTACTATTTAAACACCAGTCAGCAAAATCAGGGACATGAGTTTTCAGTCATTGTGACTAGATGCTAACAGTTGAGTATCCAGTTATCATTTTTTCGCTAAATGAAAAAATCCATTCACTGTTGCTGGAACCTTCACAATCAGTATTTTATTCTCACAAGAACATGGTGTGTATGAGTGTGTGCAATTCAGTGCCATTATACCTAAAGTCATTCTCAACCTGTCAGCTATTTTTAATTGAAGTATCTGCTTTATTGGTAGTTTTCGCTCACCCAGCCCACTACATTACTGTTTGACACTGACTTGGTTTCCCAAAAGCATCGTAAAACGAACTCGTATAAGATAGATGCTAGAGAGAGATAGACAGAGAATGTAAGAGTTCATTGTGACACTCACTCTGCCTTGTAACAACGTTCTTCATGATACAATGCATTTGAAAAAGTCCTATTCTTTGTTCAAGCTAAGCTCAAAAAGAGTGAGAATGTATGACCATGTATAGAAATCAAAATATAGCTGTGATATAAAGGGCAGGCAGATGCTTAAAGGGTTCAAGGGGAACTATATTTAATGGCCACATTTACAAGACAACTTGTCCAATTGGCTGGCAAATTTCCCAACAGCACAAATTCGATTTGGCAGGCGGCCAGATGTTCATTTTAAATCTAAAGATTTTCAGCTGCATATTGCTTTAATGTGTATACACGATGGCAACGATGCCACCCATGGCATGACAGATCTCTATTTTACTCTGCCAACTAATTTGCTAACTAATGGCATCAAACTGCAGCAGTACACTCAAGCAATACTCATAAATGTAAATGTTTCAGCTTACAGATTTTCAAGAAGTGCAGATCGTCAGGAGAACAACTGGCAGGCCATTTGAGAGCGAGAAAGAGAAACTGTTAAATCCGTATCTTTTCTTTCTCCAGACCACCACCTGAGGCCTTCATCCAAACCCATTTGGCGCTAAACAAATGCAGAACAGATTTAGTTCCACTATACCAATGCTGCTCAAAACATACATCCTTTTGAATAATCATCTTTAATATATTTTTCCCCTTAGTCCTATACAACAGAAGGCAATGACAGTTGACGCGTTTTGGCCACAGAGGAAGAACGAGCCGCAACGTGTTTGCCAAAAAGCATCGATGAGAGGAGTGTAAAAAAAGTTTGCACTAATCTAAGAAAAAGCTCTCTTAGGAACATGCAGGCCTCGGTGTGTGACATTTTCTCAGTTCACCTGCCAAACATTGTGAACTTTCCAAGCCTTTTTAACTCTGGGTTCACCTCTAGCCATTGTGCATTATTCATTTGCAAAGAGGGTCCCTGCTCTTTAAAAGGATGCTAACAGATTAGCAAGCGTTCCATAACACTGCCATTCCTTCCTAGATGGATTTTACGTTCTTTGCCAGGACAAGTTTTCTCAAACTTGTGTAAATAATTTAGATCACTTTATAAATGGGGCAGAGTATAACCAAAAATCGCACTGCATCTCAAAAAAGATTTCTATCTCCAACAGAACAATCTGTATGTGCATATATTTTTACCTTAGAAAAGTCTTTGACTTTCATCTTGATATTAAAAAATATAAAGAGCAAATCAGGTATAAATGAATGACACTATCTGTATTGGTTTAGTGCTCCAAATATCTAGATCCATATCTGGATCCTAAACAGTAATGCCCCAAAGTGGATGTGATCTTTAATCCAGGGTGACCTCCTGACCAGGCATTTAATCTGGATGCTCTAAATGCATGCCGCATTGCATATTAATAATAAAGGCAAAGTGTTTTTTTTCCTCTCGTAGCAAGCTCCTTATACAGCATGACTCACTGCATAACCACATGAAAATAAAAACCTCCATTCACATGACTTTTTTTGTTGCTTCCTGCCGAATCATGGTCTTGATGCACAACAGGTGCCCTATGAAAATTTCTGGCATGCTTTCTTAAAAAATAAAAAATAAAAAAATAATCATAGTGCACATCCTATTTGTATCACATTATCTGTTCATTCTGAATAGTGTACTCATATATCGTTGCATCCCTGCTGGATATGCTTTGTTATTGTTCTAAAATTCAAGCTTGTGTCATGTTATACACATGAAGAAAAACATTTTTTTTGATGAGATTTGATGCTTAAAGTTGTTAGCCAACAGGGTACCGGTGGAAATTGGGCTACTGTTGGCTGAAGGAGGAAAATGAGAGGAGAAGACGCCTTTAGAGACTGCAGGAAAAGGAGAAGTGTAGGAGAGTGGAGGTTCGGGTTGGTACTTTAAATGTTGGTACTATGATGGGGTAAAGGGAGAGAGATAGCTGATATGATGGAGAGGAGAAAGGTATATATGTTGAGTGTTCAGGAGACTAAGTGAAAAAGGGAGTAAGGCCAGGAACATTGGAGGTGGGTTTAAACTGTTCTATCATGGTGTTGATGGAAAGAGAAATGGTGTAGGGGTGATCCTGAAGGAAGAGTACAGTAAGAGTGTAGTGGAGGTGAAGAGAGTTTCTGATAGGGTGTTGAACGTGAAGCTGGAAGTTGAAGGGATGATGATAAATGTCATCAGTGCCTATGCTCCACAAGTGGGCTATTAGATAGAGGAGAAAGAAAAATTCTGGAGTGAATTAGATGAAGTGGTAAATGGTGTACCTAGGAATGAACGAGTGGTGATTGGGGTGGATTTCAATAGGCATGTAGGTGAAGGGAACAGAGGTGATGAGGAGGTAATTATTAGGTATGGCTTTAAGGGGAGAAATGTGTAAGGGCAGATGGTGGTAGATTTTGCTAAAAGGATGGAAATGGCAGTGGTGAACACTTATTTTAGGAAGAAGAAGGATCATAGGGTGACGTATAAGAGTGGAGGAAGGTGCACACAGGTGGACTATGTTCTATGCAGGAGATGCAACCTGAAGGAGATTGGAGACTGTAAGGTGTTGGTGGGAGACAGTGCAGTTAGACAGCACCGGTTTTGGAGGTGAAGAAGAAGAGGAGGAGAGTGAAGACTGAAAGAACTGCAGAGCTAAATATGTTAAGGTTTCTGTTGGGAGTGACGAGGATGGACAGGATTTAAAACGAGTTTATTAGAGGGACATTTTGAAAAGAGGAAGACCAAGGAGGAGGTTTATGGATGTGGTGAGGGAAGACATGCAGGTAGGTGGATTGAAAGAGGCAGATGCAGAGTAGTATGGAGGAGTAACGGGAGCAGCCGAAAGAAGAAGATAGATTCTGCATCAGTATAGGTCTATATAATGGGTTTATCATAGTTAATTCCTTTTGCCATGTCTTGGGGAGACTGGAGGAAACAAAAAACCTGGAAACCCAATAAAGACACAGGGAGAACCTGTGACTTAATTTTTGATCCCTGGAGCTATGAGGGTTTTTTATGAGTCAGAAGTTAGAGAGGCAGCAATATCACAATACATTCTAACTAGATTTGTGGTTGAATTTTGTTAGGAAATAAATTTATTAAATATTTACTTGTTGATAGGTCAAAATTTTTATAATTCTCTTTGTGTATAAATGTATTACTGCATTTAGCTAATAATTCATAATAGTTTGTGAATACTGTGCTTTGTTGGATGGAAATATTGAATTGTTGCATTCTGGTGCATTCACTCTTTTCTCATCACACAATAAAACATTTCACAAGTTTTATGATTACATGAATATTTCATTATTAACACAAGCAGATGTAATGAAACCTGAACGCACGTCACAAAACTGTCTTCAGTTTTGTACCAAGAAATACTTCTTCCCTGGATTTGAATTGTATCACATCACTATTTACTCACAGCTGAAGGTTTTTTACTCATTTGATTAATCCAATTTGACGTTTATTTCATCCAAAAAGCAAAAATGATAAAATGACGCCTAATCCATATAAAAAAAAAAAAAACAGAGCTAAACAGAAGCCAAAAACAAAAATAGATTGACTTTATCTGTTTCCTCAATGTTGTTATGATGTACTGCTAAATTCATTTGATCAGTTATCAGTAAGAAAATAGACTCATGCATATCATGTGCTATTGAACATATCATAATGTCTGAAAGGGTCTGATACAGAGCAGCGGAGCGTCAGATGAGAACTTGTGTGTGTGTGTGTGTGTGTGTGTGTGTGTGTGTGTGTGTATACGTCAAGGGTTAAAAGAAGTTAGAATATGACACTGCAGAGTGCACTGTGTGTGTGCATGTAATGGGGGTTCACAGAAGCTGGCGGAGAGCCCACTACCCAGTGCGGCAGAACAGAGTGTCCCAGCGAGTTGGAGAGAGAGAAGGAGAGAGAGAGAGAGAGAGAGAGAGGGACAGAGAGAAAGGGTAAGAGAGAGACATGGGCTCAAATCCCTCACTTAAACAGCACAGGTCTCAGACTAGTAATAGTCTTTTAACCGATCCTCCACTCATCCCCTAACCTAGGTTTAAAAATGTATGTTTCTTTGGGGTTTATTTAACTAATGTGCTAGTAAAATAATGTGTACAACATTATTTTTTGCCAGCTTTTGTTATTACATTTCATCAATACTTCAATTTGCTTTGTACATTAGGGACATGCTATGAATGCATAATGAGCTTTCCAATAAAGACAGCTTAGATTTGTTGATACTTTTTATTAAAGAAAGAAAAACCCACAATGGTCACTAGAATAACTTCAATCTGACAAAAGTAATAAAAAATACATAGTTTACTGAAAATTAACTAATGAATATCAGACTTTGCTTTTGAATTGTGGTTCAACAGTAGCATAAAAAAATAATGAAACTGTTGACAAAAATGTTAATACCCCCAGAAAAGTTTATTTGACCATAGGTACATGTTAAACTAAAGTAGGCCCTGCAATTAGCATCACAGATGTCTTCAAACTTGTAATCAGTCAATTTGCCTAATTAAAGGGTGAAAAGTTTGCTGTTTGATGTCCCGGTGTGCACCACACTGAACATAGACCACAGAAAGCTGAGGAGAGAATTGTCTCAGGACATTAAAAAAAATTTTATAGGCAAGCAAGTCTTTAAAGGTAAAGACTGTAAAACCATCTCCAAGCAGCTTGATGTTCCTGTGACTTTAGTTGCACATATTATCCAGAAGTGTATGGTCCACAGGACTGTAGCCGACCTCCCTGAACATGGCTGCAAGAGCAAAATTGGTGACGAATTGAATAGAAGGATAATATGAATGGAACCAAAGAGCCCAGAACAACTTCCAAAGAGATTAGAGGTAAACTACATGGTCAAGGTACATCAGTGTCAGATCGCACCATCCGTTGCTGCCAAAATGCACATTGACAGGCCACAAAGTTTTTGGAGGAATATCCTTTGGACAGATGAGACTAAATCAAAACAAGTCACATCAGCTGTATGTTCAGAGACACAAAAATAAAGGATACAATGAAAAGAACACTGTACCTACTGTGGAACATGGAGGAGGCTTGGTTATTTTCTGGGGCTGCTGTGCTGCATCCGGCACAGGGGGTCTTTAATCTGTGTGGGGTTCAATTAAATCTCAAGACTATCATTGCATCGGAACAACTCGCTCTCAGTTGTAGGTCATGGGTCCTCCAACAGGATAATGACCCAAAACACACAGCTAAAAACACCCAAGAATGGCTAAGAACAAAACATTAAACTATTCTAAAGTGGCCTATCAATGAGCCCTAATCTAAATCCTATTGAAGATCTGTGGAAAGAGCTGAAACATCCAGTCTGGAGAAGGCACTCTTCAAACTTGAGACAGCTGGAGCAGTTTGCTCATGAGAAGTGGGCCAAAATACCTGTGGACAGGTGCAGAAGTCGCATTGAGAGTTACAGAAATTGTTTGATTGCAGCGATCGCCTCAAAAGATTTGTGCAACGAAATATTAGGTTAAGGGTACCATTATTTTTGCCCAGGACAGTTTCATAATTTTTTTAACGCTTCTGTTAAACCACAATTCAAAAGCAGTGTCTGATTTTTCATTAGTTAATTATTAGTACATTTTTATTTAATATTTCTTTTGTCAGTTTCATTCATTGCATTCATTATTGAAGCGATTTTTCAAGAATTATTGACATTTTGTCCTAGTATGTACATGCGTTTTCATTTATTCATCCATCCATCCATCCATCCATCCATCCATCCATCCATCCATCAATCTACTCACCAATCTTTCTTTCTTTTTCTTTCTTTCTTTCTTTCTTTCTTTCTTTCTTTCTTTCTTTCTTTCTTTCTTTCTTTCTTTCTTTCTTTCATAAAACTATGTGCTTGGAAAGTGTTACCAAGGGTTAAGATATAGGGGAAGTGACTTCATTTTATATTTACATTCAATTAATTATAATGGTATTATTTGTGAGAGCTCTTGTCTCTCTGCTCAAATTTCACAATAAAGAATGATTCAGTGTTTTTTTTGTCCAGTTCTCCCACAGTGTAGGTAGTGTTGATGGGTTTTGTAGTGTTGTCCTTGTTTTTTTTTTCAGAGTGAGAAAACTGTAATGATATTGTCACAGAAGCTGTTAATGTGAGATGACAGGTTTGACAGAAGGTCAGCAACAGAAAGCTTTCTCTAGAAATATATCATTTCCACCAGGCAATTATAATATCAGAGAAGTTCAGCAGGAAATAACTTGCTCAAATGTGAGTTATCCTTTAAAGTATCATGTAGCGGAAGAAGACTGAAAAACAGTTAAAGGCATGCTGTGAATCTTGTGTTTCTAAATTTAGGACACATCACAGATGCAAACTTAAAAAAGGAAACTGTCAGAGTAAAGAGAAAAACACTCTACTGTAAAGTCAAATATAATTAACTGCCACTGGCTTCATTTCATTTCCTCATGTCCCAACATGGCAGAGTCTGAGAACCATTCAGAAAGAAAGAAAGAAAGAAAGAAAGAAAGAAAGAAAGAAAGAAAGAAAGAAAGAAAGAAAGAAAAAGAAAGAAAGAAAAGAGCAAGAATGAAAAGGAAAGAAGAAAGAATGAAAGAAAATGAGAGAAGAAAGAAAGAAAGAAAGAAAGAAAGAAAGAAAGAATGAAAAGGAGAGAAGAAAGAAAGAAAGAAAGAAAGAAAGAAAGAAAGAAAGAAAGAAAGAAAGAAAGAAAGAAAGAAAGAAAGAAAGAAAGAAAGAAAAGGAAAGAAGAAAGAATGAAAGAAAATGAGAGAAGAAAGAAAGAAAGAAAGAAAGAAAGAAAGAAAGAAAGAAAGAAAGAAAAGAGCAAGAATAAGAAGGAAAGAAGAAAGAATTAAAGAAAATGAGAGAAGAAAGAAAGAAAGAAAGAAAGAAAGAAAGAAAGAAAGAAAGAAAGAAAGAAAGAAAGAAAGAAAGAAAAATTAAAAGGAGAGAAGAAAGAAAGAAAGAAAGAAAGAAAGAAAAGAAAGAAAGAAAGAAAGAAAGAAAGAAAGAAAGAAAGAAAGAAAGAAAGAAAGAAAGAAAGAAAGAAAGAAAGAAAGAAAGAAAGAAAGAAAGAAAGAAAGAAAGAAAGAAGAGCATTTGTATGATGGATTGAGAGAGTGGAGGGAGTTAGTTGAGGGACAGTTTGTGTTTGTAGCCTTTTTTCAGGAACAAAAAGAACTCATAAAGGATGATGACGTGTGAAGAAGCAGGCAAAATTCTCTGAAAGGCAATTAAAGGCTTTTCACAAGCCATATAAAAAGCGCAGAATAAGAAAAAGAATATACAGTAGATCATTTTTCAATACAAAGTGTACAATCTCACACTAACGAGAGAACCATAAATATCAGTATTGTAATGGTTTAGTGGTGCATTTTATTCACACCCTCAGCATTCTTCTATTTAACAGTCCACAGGAGACATATTCATTCCCTGAAGGTTACTCAAATACACTTTCAGAAACTCATCAGCTGTTTCGGTCTCTGACAGACACGAAGATGTAAATCTGATGTGAGTACATGGACGTGTTTATATGATCAGGCAGATGGTGAAACTGGAAGTTAAAAGATCTGAAGATAATTCAGATTCTGTCATCATGAATGTTTGAAATGTTTCAATAATATTTTATCTATCTTTCAGTTTTGTAAAAAAAAAAAAAATGTGAGAGGAATATCAGTAAAATGTTGTAAGAATTACGTTGTTGTTATTATTATTATTATTATTATTATTATTATTATTATTATTATTATTATATAATATAACTATTCAACTAATTATCATTGGAGACAATAGACAGCCATTGGAGCCACTTGCAGTGTTTTGTAATCTTTGTCAGAGATGATGATCAATCTCTCACTTTCATTTTTTTTAGAGAATCTGTATTGAGAGGGAAGCATTATAGCAGCCTATAGAACACCCCCCCCCTCCCAACACACACACACACACACACACACACACACACACACACACACACACACACATACACACAAACACACAAACTCTAACAACCAAGCTTAAGTAGATTTATTTCTCATTTTGTATCTTTCAATCAACTTTTTGTAAGCAGCAAATAAACAGGCCATGGAACATTAATTATCAAAAACCCAAATCCCCTATAAAGATTATAAAGGCTCAGATTAAATAATACAAATCGGTGCAACTTTATGTGTTGCAGAGAGCTGTATATTTGTGTCATTGCTGTCTATAGGCATGAATATGGAAAGATACAGCATCTATTAACATAAAGTTTCTGTCAATGTATCTGAACAAGCAAAAGGCTTCAATAGAGTTGAATATTCATTTACATTATAATACAAAAAAATGCATCTAAATTGTAATATTTTATTAATTGTAATAACATTTTTGCCTATGAATGGACACTTTATTTCAATGTTCTGTTTACTTAAACATAAAATGCATTTGCAAAACCCAGCCTTGATTTTCCACTTTCTAACTTCGTTTGCATTACAAATGAAAGGATCCTTGAAGATATCTCAAACCCTCCAGTAATTGATCACTGTGTGCAAAGTAAGCTAAAATCCCTTCTTGACCCAGCAGTGAAAACACTATATAGTGGTGCGTCCACTCACCCTGTCAGTTTAGCCATCTTTGAAAATCCAAACACGTCCATGGACAATCCTGTCCGTGGTCCACACACTACAAATCCAAGCACTGATTCCGTATTGCTTGCTCACTACAAATCCCAAAATTGCTCAACTCTCCATGGCACCTGCCACTCTGGTGCTGAATCAGGAGCAAAAGAAGAGCACTGCAAGCCTTCCAGAATCCTGTGTCCAAAGCCAGACTTCCACTGAGAGGAACAGATCCAGCACTCATGGACTGAATCCAGTGGATTTAGAAGAATGGGTGATCCAATCCAACATTGCATCCATAAGAGTTTTGTACAGTGCTAGTCTAGCCCTTCCTCTTCTCATTCAGGTGGAATGCTAGTATACAGTGATTGCACTCTCTCCATCGCTCGCTCCCGCAAGCTGTGGTTAGAAGAGCCTGAGCAAAGCAGCGGTGACAGAAGCTTTGAGTGAAAAGCTCGAGAGAGAGAGAGAGAGAGAGAGAGAGAGAGAGAGAGAGAGAGAGAGAGCAAAAGAGAGAAATAGAGAGAGAGAGAAAGAGGGAGTCAGAGAAGGAGGAGGGGTCTAAGAGAGGAGTGAAAAGAGAAAGAGGAGGACGGACGATGATAAACACTACCCCTGGCACTTGAGCTGATGAAAACGCACACTCCTTCTTTTTAGTGAGCCCTTCACCCTGATGCCAGTGGGATGACAGAAAAGAAAGGGAGGGTAGGGAGGAGTGTGGCGAGGAGAAAGAAGAGAGAGAGGGGGTGAGCAGCAGAGAGACAGATTGCTGACTCTGCAGTAGAGTGTCAGACTGCTGATGGCAAGAGAGCAAGACCCTGTTTTCCACAGAAGGTGCAAACACACACACACACACACACACACACACACACACACACACACACACACACACACACACACATTTGTTTTCTTGTGGTGTATGTATTAAGATAAAGGAGTGTTAGGACCTAATACATTTGACATTTACAAAAGCCCTTCTTGACAACTGACATAATCCTGCATAAACATGTATAAAGACTTCCGATAGGAATCTGTCACTATCCAGCCTGACTTCTTTCATTCTGATGTTGTCCTTTCTGTTGTCCATTCTTATGTCCTCGCCAAGTCTCCTGAGATACTCCTAACGCAGTGCATTTCTGTTTCGTATTCACTTGGTCTCCCTATGTCACATTACACTAGCAAGTAACTGAGCTACAAAATCAATTGTCATTAAGTTTTAAAGTAAAAAAAAGCTTGGAAGCATATGGTGTGGTATCAAGCTGACATATAGGACTGCATTAAACTTTGGAATTGTATTGGAATGAACTCTTTTAAAGCAGTATATAGGTTTATGTTGACATCAAGTCTTTTTTATGCTAGTGGTACAAACAGTTGCCTAAGGCCCCCAGCAGAATACAGGTTTTTGGCAATAAGGGGCGGATGATTTAAGCATTTGTAGGGGGCCATCTTGTGGTCTGCAACTTGGCAGTTTAAAATATATACTAATTGTGAACAGAATGATCATGGGCTAGTTGTGGCAAGATTGAACAGCGACTGTGTGAATAATTGGGTTGTGACTGAGATTGGGTCATGAATGGTGTATCGTTGAGGTATGAGGGGCCATGAAGTGCCTCATTAGGGGCTGAAGTATAATGGGGGATGCTTAGAGTGTCATATAATTGGAGATCTGATAAGGGAGGTGGTAGCTTAGTGGTTAAGGTATTGAACTCCAGATCAGAAGGTCACAAGTTAAAATTAGAGCTCCAACAATCTGCCACTGCTGGTATCTTGAAGAAACCTTAATTGCTCACGTTTAATTCGCTCTGGATAAGAGACTCTGCAAAATGCCATAAACGTAAATGTACATATGAATGGTGTATGATTGGAAGTCTGACTAGAGTTGATAAAATTGCCATTGGGGTACGACTGGAAGTCTGACATAAGTCTGACTGAAATAGGGTTGTGACTGGGGTATCTCTGGTTAATGATTGGGAGTCAAACTCAGGTCTGACTGGAGGGTGACAAGGTCGAGGTTAGATAATCTGTGACAATATTAATCATTCTGTTTGTCTCAATACAGCAAGTTTAGGGAAACTTTTGCTTTCTTAATGATCTGTAGATGTTTGGTGCAAAAGAGGTATTTGGATAACTAGCAGGCCCAGAATTAATGTCCTGAAGCATTTTTTTTTCTAATGTCAACAAAAATCCTGTCCCTAACAAGGAAAAAACAGAAAGATAACTTGATCTTGTAGGAGAAATATTGCTGCTATTACTGTGTGCTAATTTTAAAGTCATCGGAATCTGTTTCAGGGTGTACACAACTACCAACTTCCAGTGAGGAACCCTGCTTCTTCAAAGGTTCTTTGGCTACTTAAGTGCTCTTAGTTTCCTTAAATAGTGTAATATGATAGGCAAATACTTTGCTGGAAAGTTCTACATAACACCTTCCTTTTGACAAATCCAAAAGGCGTATAAATGCAGTAGTGTGTTTAACATTGCATAATACTGTAGTTTCAAAATTCAAACAAAAGCAAAGCCAAAGGGAAAGGAATTCTGTTGCTGTAAAACCAATATAATAACCATTACAAACTAGTAATGACTTTCCAGTATGCATTTAAATACTTAATTAAATTAAGTTGGATTACTTATGGTATTATAATAATGAAAGTCAGTAGTAGTAAGACTGTGTGTGTGTGTGTGTGTGTGTGTGAATGAGATTGAGGGCAGTGGAGTGGTGCAGTTGCAGGGAGAAGAGGTGGAGAAGGTGGAGAAGTTTAGGGTCAACAGTGCAAAGTAATGGAGAGTGTGTTAGAGAAGTGAAGAAAAGAGTGCAGGCAGGGTGGAGTGGGTGGAGAAGTGTGGCAAGAGTTATTTGTGATAGAAGGGTATCTTCAAGAGTGAAAGGGAAAGTTTATAGGACTGTGGTGAGACCTGCGATGTTGTATGGTTTAGAGACAGTGGCATTGACTAAAAGACTGCTGAGTTGAGGATTTTCGTTAGGCGCGACGAGGATGGACAGGATTAGAAACAAGTTTATTAGAGGGACATCTTGTAGGATTTAGGACGTTTTAGGGACAAAGTGAGAGAAGCCGGTTTAAGATGGTTTGGACATGTGCAGAGGAGGGACATAGGGTATATTGGTAGGAGAATGCTGAGGATGGAGCCACCAGGAAAAAGAAAACCCCTAATGGGAGCAGCCAAAAGAAGAAGAAGTAGACTTATAGTATTTGAATACTTCCTATGCAACTGGAATATTCTTTCACATGCCCTCTACTAGCACTAATTTGCATTTACATTTATGGCATTTGGCAGATGCCCTTATCCAGAGAGACTTCTATATTCTGCTCAATTCTATTATGTCATGTATTAGCATATATAACTATATACTGTGTGCTCACTATTAGGACAAAGGAAAGTGGACACCTCACATTCATGCCCATGTGTGGAAGTTCAAACTGAAAGATAGAAGCACACAATGACTTTTCATTTAGTTCGAGCCCCTGTACAGGAAATGTTGTACATACAGATATGTTTTGCTGATGATGGACCTTCACCAAGCCTTGGCCATTAATTCACTAAACACCTTTAAATGCTAAACGAATGTCAGGTCTTTCAGTCAGTGCCCAATGCCCAATGCCCAACCTCATTCATGTTCTCGTGGCTGGATGGAAAAAAAAAAATCCCTCACACGTCCCAAATCAAGTGCAAGGACTTTTTAGAAAGTGGACGCTGTCCCTAGCAACAAAGTAAGACCAACTCTGTGTAATTTTTTGAAAAGAATATTTAATTGATCCCACTAATTGTTATTTCTTACACAGCATTGCTGGAGCACAGAAAGTTAAGAGCCTTGTTTAAAGGTCCCAAGAGTGGCAGCTTGCCAATACTAGGGCTTGAACCCTCAACCATCTGATCAGCAACCCAAAGACTTAACAACTGAGATACCACCTCTCCAACAGTTCAGCAAGGACATTAGGTTGTGATGCTCAGCTGCTTTGTATTAAAGTAGTTTTCAGGAATCACAAACCATTTTTTTTACATTGACTCTATGTCTAAACTGATATAACAATGTGACAGTGTGTGTGATAAACTGTACTTTTGTATGTGGGCAAAAAGTCATAACAAAGCAGTAATATATTCCCTTTTTCCCACCAGCTTCCAAAAATACCAAAGACATACCTGAGTACAGAGCTGTGCAGTACTGAAGGAAACATAAAACCCTTTCCTTAGGCGATATTATGCAAGTCATTCTGGTGGGGCACATTTGGCACATAGCCTCTGTACGGTTGAAAAGGAGAGCGTGTTCACTATTCTTATTGCGACTGATAACAAATTTTGGTGTGCCCATGAATCAAAGAGAAGTTAAGAGCAGGGAGGAGGCAGAAAAAATGCAAGCCATACTGAGGGAAAATAGAAACCTTTTATATAAGACAGACACCAAGCTTTGATCTGGGGATGGTTTGTTTCGTTAATGCCAAAGATATTTTTCAGGAGTGGTTCAGGGCCACCGCTTTTATAAGTGTGCTATTGGAGCTGGTATTAAAAAGTGTCTGCATTGAACAAAAAAAAAATCTATGAAAACAGAGATGAATAATCACTTATTTCAAAGTAACTGTGCAAAATGTTTACAACATTTAATGTAATTCATATGAGCAATTACAGCTTTGAAACATGAAATCTAGTAGCAAACATGACCCATTTACAATATTATCCCTAATAAATATTTCTCATCTGAGCAAATAAATGTTAAATATTTTATGTATTTGTGCTCTACTATCTATTTTGCTATATCATGTATACCATGTAGGAGAGGACGGTAACTTTTGTCCTTCCTTTGTGAAGCAAGAAAGCAATATATTTAAGGTCACTGAACAATGTGTTAAAGACAGGTACATTAGCATGTCATTTGGTATTCTCTTTAGCACAGTGAAGCACGAGCAGTTTCAAGGTTGAGGAGTCCTAAGCACACTTCCTTAATAAATCCTACCATATATTCCCCAAACTGGATTTCTTCCCTGAATTCCTAAAACTCAAAACCTTAATTAGGTAATACCTTAATATATAAATCCATTTGTTAATAACGCTTCTATACGCTTTACCAGACACGGCCTAATAGAAAGAAAATGTGTTCTACATGAAGATACCAAGAAAATAGCAATCTGAATTTCATAGCTGATATTCCCATTATCATTTGCTTTTTTTTTTGCCATTTGGCCCGATACCCCTATACAGAGCAACTTACAATTGCCATTTATACAACCAAGCTGTTGAGGGTTAAGGGCCTTGCTTAAGGGCCCAATAACATTATCTTAATAGTGTCAGGATTTGAACCCACAACCTTACAATCAGCAGTCTAATATCTTAACAACTAAGCTACAATTTCCCAATAAGAATTACCACGGAGCTACCACTTTCCAATATGTATTATTATTGTTTTGTCTTTCATCAATGCTCCTATACTTTCTGAATATGATTAGATTATTATTACTGTGAAGATTGAAGTACAGTAAAAAAAAGGACCACAAAAGGACCACCGCTGACCAGATTTAGATAATGAACACTTCACAGTATGATGTGTTTGCAGTGAAATTGCTCTGGTTTAGCATCTGTTGGTAAGAAATTAGCCTAATTGGTAATTCATAATTAAATGGGGTACAGAGAAATCCGCCTTCAAACTATAAGTTTAAAGTAACGAACCAATGTTGAGTATATTAAATTTAAATAATGCACACCCAGCTATGGATTATTCACCCAGATTATACCATGGAAACTTGCCACAGTTCCAAATGAATGGTTTCAGTGAGGTTTGGGGTGCAAAAATGACTGAATGGATACAAATAATGGTTAATTGTCATTAATTATATTATATATATGTGGGTTGTTGGATGTGGAGTTCTACCACTCTACATCAAACATAGATAAGGTAGTAGGATAAGATTACATTTATTTGATTGAAATTAGTAAAGAGAGAGAGAGAGAGAGAGAGAGAGAGAGAGAGAGAGAGAGAGATCTCTAATAATAATGAAGCTGTCTCAACCCAAGATAAAGATAAACCATTCAATCTAGTTTATTTTGCTTATACATATCAGTTTAACATTACTGTAATAGATAAGTGTTAAATTGATCTTGTGTCTTAAACTGTATATGTAATATAAATTTATGCTCTATAAGTAAATGACATGCAAAATTCAAGGAAAGGAAAGTTATTGAGTAATGTTTACAATAGCTGCCTAACATTGTAAGTGACTAAAATGATATAATAAGTATAATACACACTTCTGGTGGTTTATACTGTATACAATAAATTCAAGATTATATACATGATCTCCTCCATTCAGCTGTCTGTCTTTTATATCAACAAATAATATACTTTTCTGTACATATCCTCCTGACATATCCCTCCACAAATCTGAGCTGCAATTTTCTCTCACAGAACGCCTAATCCCCCAGATGACACACACTCTACTCTCCTGAGATGCAACTATCTCAGGTTAATACACCACAAGTGCTGGGGGACATATTGTAAAAAGACAGTTGAAACGTAATTATATAGTGCTATTCTTGTCTTCACTTTGACTGCACACACATTTGCCAGATATTTTTTAAAAAAGCCTGAAAATGGAATAATATACATAATGTAATTTTTTTTTTACTTTTCTAAAGAAGGAAAATCTAGTAATGCTTTTTTAATCTAAACTTTCTTTCGGCTTCTCCCGTTAGGGGTCGCCACAGCGGATCCTCCGCACGTTTGATTTGGCACATGTTTTTATGCTGCATCCCCTTCCTAACGCAACCCTCCCCATTTATCCGGGCTTGAGACCGGCACTGAAAGTGGCTGGGGTTGGTTCCCTGACCAGGGATCGAACCCGGGCCTCTGCGGTGAGAGCACCGCATCCTAACCACTAGACCACCAGGAAAATGCTTTTTATCAATCTAGTATTTTTAAATTGTTACATATCACACATAATCCATTAGCATTATATATATATATATATATATATATATATATATATATATATATATATATATATATATATATATATATATACAAAAATCTTTTTTCATAAATTGTTTGAATATGAAAGTAAAGATTCTTGTTGGTTGTTGTTGGTTTATCTCTTTTGCATGACCTCCATCTTGAATGTCATCAGCAGTATTGTATGATCTTTTCAAAATCATTTTTCAAATTAGTTTTAATTCTCAACAACATAAAGTTTTCATTTACTTCAGCTTTATTGTACAGTTGCTAGACAATCAATAGAAAAGTCTCACGTCAGTCAGAAGCATTGAATAATAACACTAACATAATAAATGAACAGTATTTGGTGTGTTACTGAATTTCTTATATAGAGATATTAAGAGCAAAATTAAAAATCAGTTCAAAAGTTTTGCATTTTTCTTTCTGAATGTGATGGAAATAATTATATTCGCTATTTCCATTGTATACTTTAACCTTAAAACAGTTTTCTTTTACTTTTTCAGTTCATAACCTTTTTTTTTAACCGTATATTTTCTGAAGAGGTTTTTTACCTTTCAGATTACGTCTGGACACAATACTGATCTATGACTCATCCATATTTCATTTCGATCATTCATTTATTTGTTTGTTTTTAGAATATGGTTACATTTTCCATTTTACACCTGATAGCCGTAGGGGTGTAAACATGTAAGCGTCAGGGAACAGTTTTGTGAGAAAGGTTTTACTTCTCTCAGATGGACAGATAACAGATGGAATGCAAAGGAGTTACTGTAACTTGCTCATACATCACTACAATGCAGTGTAACTGGGAAACTGCAGCATCCACAGAAACGATAGAAAAAACCATTATCGGATTGTGTGAGTGTGTGTGTGTGTGTGTGTGTGTGTGTGTGTGTATGTCGTACTGTTCTACTTTCAGTAATCTTAAGCTTTTGCTCTCGGGCTCTGGAGTCTCTCCGCCCCTTGCATCCCTGCTGTCCACATGTGAATACTAAGTACACTCATCAATAAGAAGGACAGAATGTAGTAGTGTCAGATACTGAAGAGCAATGCAGCATAACAATTTATCACTGTTTCCCCGTTAATGCCTACTGCGGCACCTCGGTATTCAAGTGGCACATTATATTAGCTTCTTGACTTGAGGTACACCAACGTGTAATAAATCTGTAAAATATATAAGTATCTTGTATAATAAAAGTATAGTCAAAAGCTTGTTGACACCTGACCATTAGATTCATTTGTGCTTTTTGAACATCAAATTCTGCACGTCATCTCCATTTGTTGTTATAATAACCTCCACTTTTCTGGGAAGATGTTCCACTAGATTTTGAAGTGTGCTTGTGGAGATTTGTGCTCATTCAGACAAAAGGGTGTTAGTAAAGTCAGGTGCTGATGTAGGTGAGGTGAGGAGATCTGGGGGGCACTCAGTGTTACAATTCATCCCAAAGGTGATCAAAATGTTTGAGGTCAGACTCTGTAGAAGGGCACTGAAGAGCTTCCACTCCAACCCATGTAAAGCATATCATGAAGCTTGTTTTGTGCATTGTTATGCTGGAACAGGTTTGGGTCTTCTAGTTCAAGTGAAGGGAAAATGATACCACATCCGAAGACATCCTGTACAACTGTGTGTCTCCATGTTTGTGAAGAAGCACATCTGGCTAGAAAATTCAGGTGTCTCAATACCATATAGCCCATATATTGTATGCATGTACGGTGTATCAATAATCTGATACACAGTGTAGTGTGTGTATACAGTGATTTCATTTAGGTAGCTACAATGTTTTCTAGATATGGCTGTAAGCTTCTAAGAGTCAACTAACACATTTATTAAAAATCGGAGGACATTTTTTTTTATCATTCATGTGTTGAATTGAATTCTATAACTGGTATAACGATAAAAAAAAATGTCCTCCGATGTTTAATAAATGTGACATTTCAGCCGATAACTGATTTCACAAGACTACTGTTGAACTTCATTTCTCGAGAGGAAGCTGATTCCTAGGACACTTTCTGTTTCTGACATAGCCAGTATATAAGGACACAGGAAATGTTACATAATAGCAATATCACTGAGAATAATCTGAAATACAAACAATAATATTTCATCCATGACTCACATTGTTCTTAGGTCTTTCTATTTTGTGTATAAATTCAGTATATTTTTTATGACATAATTGTGGGAAAATGTCTTGTGAAAGTCACCTAATGTTGCTATGTCAACACCTGTATGTGCCTTATTTACGTCACTATTCATATAAAAAGATATTTTAAAAGACCTTGGTATCACAAATAAATGTGTACTTGCCTGAATTGGAAAAATATTTCTGCTTGATATATAGAAGATACATTTGGCAAAACAATTATAGACATGTAATGTGTGAAGAAGTAACACAATCATTTATCAAAAATTATTTGTATATAAATAAGATATTTTAATTGCATTGTTAATTTTAATTGTTTATTGTTGTTTTTGGTCTAGGTTTAGCAATTATAATCTTACATAGCCTACAATCAACTAAAAAAAATGTCCCTGTTATGGTCTCATAATAACAATGGCAAACTTTTTTTTAAACTTGTCACTGTTAATATCAAGGTGACCACTTTACCTGTATCTATAAACATGTTTCTTTGTCAGCATGATCGAGGTGATAATGTCTGCCAAACAGTATATTGGACTGTTATTGTCAAGACACACCTTGTCTTCAATTTGCTTGAATCATGTCTTAGAAGACAGCTAATGTGCTGCCTAACAAATCCGATTATCTTTGTTATGTAAAGTCTGTTATGCTATGTCATATAACTGATTATGTTATATAACTAATTGCTGGCACACACATAAATGAAAAACCTTTTGTGTTGGAATTCGTCTGGAAAAAAATTTAAGAAAATAAATTATTAAACTTTTGCCATCAATCATTTAGGAGATATTATGTATTGAATCTGTGTTAGTGCAGTTGGACAAGAGGTTGTGGTGTCCAGTTTGTGTTTAGTTGTGGTGAGGGAAGACATGCAAGTAGTCGGGGTGAAAGAGGCAGATGTAGAGGACAGGGGGGGAATGGAGACGGATGATCCGCTGTGGCGACCCCTAATGGGAGAAGCCGAAAGACGTGTGTTACAGCTAGCTCAGACATTTGCCCTTCAGCTTATCCTCTCTTTCTCAATTTAGAAGTAATATGGGGAACACATTTCAGACGCTCTAAAACAAGGCTACATCTGTCAGTCAAATGCTTCCACTAGTTCCTTCTTTGTGGGAAAAATTTTTTAAACTTAGACATTATATATATTACGAAGACCTAAATGCTTGTTAATAGTGAGGTCCTCAGTAAATATCTGAACTCTCAGTAATAGTCTACATAGACAAAAAAAAACCCTAATTCTTCTAGTATGGGTTGTTGAAAGCATCAAGACCATTAAAGCAGAGTTTCATGGCATCCCTATCCTTTGGCCCTGTGTCACCCAGATTCTTAACTGCAATTCATTGTAAAGGCCTCAGAAAGCAAATGTGGGCCAGTTAGAAATAAGACAATTCAACTAACAGGATACAAAAAAATCTTGACAACATCAAGCCTGACAAGAGGTTTAACCCCTAGCAAGCCAGCTGGTGTTCTTTTCACTTGTTTCTTTTTTAAACTCATGTAACATCCCTAATTAAATTAATGTTAGTGCTGATATGTTGTCCTGGATTTGTGAAGGTCCTTCAGCCAAACCAAACCCTAAAACTGTCAGTGTCCTGTTTTGCAATTGAGTACCATCACTCCACATTAACAGAGTTTGGAATGGATCCATATCTCCCTCAGATATGGACACCCACAAATTTGAACATTAGTAGATAATACACTTTAACTCTCAGACAAGATATAGAAAAAGAAACCATGGTCACTCATAGCCTTGGATTTAATCGACGATCTTTCCTCTTCACAAGGCAATGGTGGTTACCTGTCAATGGTGTGAGTTCTGAGGTGTTTCTCGAAACGCTTTTCTGTGAATGACCTTGCCTGCTTTGATATTGCCTCTGCCAATTCATTTAAATTTAATTCATTTTTATTTGTATAGCACTTTTAACAATGGACATAGTCTCAAAGCAGCTTTACACAGATAAAGCGATAATAAAATAAATGTATACGTTTGTTACTTATAATTAGACAATTGTCCCTAATGAGCGAGTCAATGGCAACTGTGGCAGGGAAAAAAACTTCCTCAGATGGTAGAAAGAAAGAAACCATGAGAGGAACCAGGCTCAAAAGGGAATCCATCCACGTCTGGGTGGCAACGAATGTCCAATGTCCCTTTTGCCTTGCCCTCTTTTGGTATAATCTCTGATTCCTGAATTTTGACCTTGTTCTGTTTGGGAACAATTCTGGATTGTGTTTTTTGACATCTTTTGTTTAGTTTTGCAAGATTTTCTAGTACCAACATTGATCTTGACCTGATTTTACGATTCATTTATGTGAATCAAATGAATCATGTTATGTGCCTGTGTGAGCCCTGTGTTGGAATGTGAATGCAGATTGAAAAAACAAAACAAGGTTATAGGATACTGATAAAAAAAAAAAAACTACTTTCATAAGCATAACCAATTACTATGCTTTGTAGGTATCACATATAAATGTTATATCTTTATCTTAATATTAACAGAAAGAAGCTCAAGGGCAGGGTAATCCACTTGTTCCCGATCCCAATATTGACTTTTAGTCCCATGTGAATTACACAATTTTGTGACCACGGCCATTGCATGGAACATGACTTTAATCCCACAATGCAATCACAGGAGCTTTAAAGCCATTCAATAATACATTATTCATGCTATGGAAGACTTACCTGAGACACATGCATTGATTACAATGAATTTAACCTGGACATGGAAATGGTATGTTTTTTTTTATTTTAATAAATAATTAATGTAATAAAAAGCGTAAGAAGTGTTATAAAGTAGGCAGACAGCATTCTTCAATGTGTATAAAGCTTACTCAGCTGACATTGGCAATATTGAGACAAAAATGTACTTGAGTCAAAGTAAAACCATGTATACAGTATACACAGTATCTACGTTTAAAGCTGCTCCAGTATTCAGAAGTGAATATTCATGAAAAAATATTGACAATTAGACAAAAGGAAAATTATTTTCTAATTTAGACAAAGGTAAAAATGCAATACGCTGCTTGCTAATTCTACAAGCAAATTTACTAAAGTTGACCAGATAGGTAATGATAAGAGCAAATTACCTGAACTAATTTAAAAAATGTAAAATTAAATCTTTTTTAGATGTTATACTGAATTTTATGGGCCAATATTTCTTTTAAATGCAGGAAGCACCTCATTCTGTATGATTTAGTAATTCCAGCAAAAGAGGTCATTTTATTAAGAAATAGGGAGAAACAAAAGAAGAAAAAAAAAATAACCAAGCAAAAAGAAAAAACCCAAAAACAAATAAGAAATATTGGCCTGGAAGTATTCACACTTTCAATGTAAATAAAAATCAGGTAAAGTACAAAATGTTCAAAATAGTACAAAATATTAGGTAGCCCCTAAATTACGGTGGTTCGACTTGGTACGATGGTGATGTTGATACAAAAAAAAAAGTCAAAATATACCCATTTTGAAGCACCATATACATTTTTTGTGTGATACACAAAACATTTTTTGGGACACCACCATAATGGACACATCTCCTGTGAGATGCCTCACCCTTGCCAGGGGTTGACAGAGTTCAGTTGTCTCAGTTGTTTTTTGGTGTTTCAAAGCCCAATTTTAGCTCTTGTTTCTCTTCTTTTTTTATCGTAATCACCAGACACTAAAACAAAGTGTTTCTCTGTGGAAAGAGGAGAACCTTCCAGCAGAACAACCATCAGGCCTGTATGGTAAAGTGGCCAGATGGAAGCCACTCCTCAGTAAAAGGCACATGACAGCCCACCTGGAGTTTGTTTTTTATTTGAAATACATTTACAAAGATATTAAACAGACTTCTTTCACATTGTTATTATGGGGTATTGTTTGTAGAATTTTGAAAAAATTATGAATTTAATCCATTTTGGTATGAGGCTGTAACATAAAATGTTGAAAAAGTGAAGCAATGTGAATAAATCTTTCGGATGCACAGTATACTGCAAGGTTTATACATTATGGTAATCTAAATTGCTACATTTTGTTCAATTATGTACTGTAATTTGTTAAAATATTAATAAATTATACTACCCTATACTGAACAAAATTCTTTAAGACCCTTAGGTAGGCTAGGCCATGTTTTACGATATATTCAAGTTACGATGGGGTCATCAGTATGGATCTCCATCATAGATTGAGGACTACCTGTATATAAATAAGTATTTTCCACCTCTTGCTTGAGATATATTGTATTTAATGCAAAAACCACATCCTTACCCTATATCCCAGCCTTTTTTTTTTGTAATCTTGTCAGATTTACTTCATTGGCATATGTGCAAATGCTGTCTAACAATCTATAACAGAGATCTTGTTTCCACAACTTTAACTACAGCAGATTTCAGGCATTTTGCCCATGCACAATCCAAAATTTCCAGATGTTTCTGCTCATTGCATAACAGGTAAAAAAAAAAAAAAAACAGGGCAGTTGGGGTTAAGCTGCAATCACAGTTTTTGGAAATTGAAGTCGGAATGACTGACAATACAAATACCAGCTTTGATAGATGGGCCTAAATACAGCCCTGTTGTTCAGCCAATGTGGAAAATGGTAGGAATAACTAGATGTCTTTTTGTTTCAAATGTATATATATATGATTTTAAGGGATTATACTATAGAAATAAAACTCGGATATACTATAGAGTAGTCAATGTGCAGCTTGTACAGCTGTATGTTAAGTTATTTTTAGAGGACAGTAAATCTAAACTGCTGTACAAGCTGCACATTGACTAGTCTAAAATATATATTCGTTTCATTTCTATAACGTTGTACTTGAAAACATATAATAAAATGATGAACGCAAATTCATTTTAACAGCATTAATTTTATTAACGCTCGAATACTACAGCACCCATTTCTGTTTGATCATTTTCATTAAGACTATAAATAAATAAATATACAAGAGGAAAAATTTAAACTATTAACGCAACACATTTATTTACAACGTCCTTTCTTTTCTCTAAAATTATTTTTTTTAAATATTAAAATATAAAAATAAAATATATTTAATCGCTAAACATTTGTTTTATTTATGTGCCAAATCAGTCTCAAATCAAGCACTAAAATCCGCCATGATGCACAAATCCGGCAATTAAAACCGTCCGTGTGGAAACATAGCAAAAGTTCAGTTTAGTGTCCTGATGATTTACGCCATTTAAAACGCTATAATTAATTTTAAACATTTACAAGTATATTTTGTCTTCATGCTCTATGTTGAGTATGGTTTCAATAATAATAAACATACATTTGCATAAAGCATAAATATTTGTCCATGTTGATTAGAGTATTAAAAACGTGAAAAGAAAAATTATTTTTTAAAAAAGAAAAATTATATATATATATATATATATATAATTTTTTTTTT